>NC_141608.1:4472589-4772589 GCF_047967505.1 Dipteris shenzhenensis
CTCTCTCTCTCTCTCCTGCTTTAGCCCCACGGATCAGTGACTTCCGCACTGCACCCTTACCCCCAGGAGCCGATCACACTTACCTTTTCTTTCATATACTTGCGTCCCGCAGCCACACCCCGCACTATACTACCTATCATGATATACACTTCGATCATAACCTCTCACCTGATTACTCAGCCCACCTAGCCTCCCTCTTCAGACACATAGGCACCATACCCTCTCTAGATCACCGAGCCACCCTTATCACCCACTCCCTTCACAATGCAGCCCGCCACATCTTTCCTTCCACTGCCCGGTCCACCCGCCCTCCACCCGCTGGCTCTACCCCTTGCAACAGATGGTATGATGACGAGTGCAAAGCATTACGCCGCACACTCCGACTCACAACCCAGCGAAACGCTAGGGCCAACCCACGTCTCACCAGGGATTATCGTTGACTAGTCCGTCGCAAGAAGCTAGCCTTCCTGCGCCAGAATGAGGATACGCTACTGAACATTCTGTTTAGTAGCAACTCTAAGGATTTCTGGAGGAAATTCCTAGAACGCCGATCCCCCTCCCCCCTCACGGACACTTCCCTCTGGCACACCTACGCACGCACACTCTATGATATCCATGATCAGCCTCCTCCTGACCTCTCAGCCACCCCCCGCCCCAATTCTTGTATTCTCTTCACAACCAAGGGGGTCACCCACGCAGCACATAAGCTTCATAACGGTCGAGCTAAGGATCATGAGGGCCTATGCACAGAGTTTGTTGCCTATGGCATCAAAACTCTAGCCCCCATCTTGGCAACGCTGTTCAATGAAGCTGTCTGTCACGGGTTCCCCAGAGCCTGGACCCTGAACACTATCACACCCATCCACAAAGCAGGAGATCCCATGGATCCAGGGAATTACAGGACCATCATGGTTGGACATGTTATGTCCAAGATCTATGCATCAGTGTTAGGTGGCGAGGTCAGTGCTCGCGCAGAGATACAGGGGCTCAGGGCATCCGGACAGGTTGGCTTCAGGACGGATCACTCGACTTACGATCACATTTTTACACTTAGAGGGATCATTGAGGAGGCCAGACACAGGAGATAGAGAGTATATTGTTGCTTTGTGGATTTCCGCAAGGCATTCGACACCATTCCCCACGCCCGACTCATCAGACGTCTGCAGGAGTTAGGCTACGACGCGGCGATTATCTGGGCAGTAGTAGCTCTCTATGAGCAGGTGACGGGGCAGGTCAGGATTGGCACCAACTGGACCCCAGAGATCACGAGCACTATCGGAGTTGAACAAGGATGTCCTTTGTCACCGACTCTATTTGGCCTCTACATCAACGAGCTCAAGACCACCATCAGGACACTTGGAGGTGCAGGCTGCTCTCTTGTGGAGACTGCCATCCAGATTCTCCTATACGCAGACGATGTAGTACTACTATCCTCTTCTGCTACTAGTCTTCAGCGACACTTGGATGGACTTCAGGCCTTCTGTGATACACATGACTTGAAGGTAAACCTTGGGAAAACCAAGGTGATGATCCTCAACACTTCCAGACCCGCTATGCACCGAGAGCAGTTCCTCTTCGCCGGCGACCGTGTTGAGATAGATGACTCCTACACATACTTGGGCGTTGTCTTCTCAGGCCCGATCTTCACGATGCGCCCGGCCATGCAGGCCAGGATCATCCGGGGATACGCCGCTCTTGCCAGACTGGAGCGACAGTGCTACCACTCCCACTTCCAGGACCCGCGGACCAAGTCTCTCCTTTTTTATTCTTTGGTCCGCCCAGCAGGCATGTATGGTAGCCCTTGGTGGGGAGTCGACCTTTCAGACACAGAGTGGGCTCGAGTTGAGCGTCTGCAGATACTGATGTTTGCTCGGATGATCCGTAGCAAACCATCGGTACCACACCAGATCATTCTAGCAGAGTTTGGCGCCTCACCCCTACAGCTTGATGCGGCTTTTCAGGCTATCACCTACCTCCACAGAGTCAGGGATTTTGGCTCCTCCGCTGACGGTCGCCTCCGCCTACCTTGGTTAGCCCTATCCTCCTCTACGGCCTTATCCGTTGATGGGGACCAGCGATGATGGTATAGTCGTCTTTCCAATTGGTTCACCCGACTGGGCCTTGACTTAGACCGGTTGCCTCCTTTTCAGTACAGCCTCGACGCTCCACCATCTCCTCTCTCCCCCACTGACCAGGAGGTCAACCGGCTCATTCGGGCGGATCTGCTCCAGCTCCAGCTCCAGCTCCACACCTGGTGGACATGGTTTCTTCACTCCGAGCTTCCTGTGAAGCTCGATTTCTACCGCCGACACTGCCTCCAGATCTCACAGGAGGGCTTCATCACACCTCCGGGTTACACACAACTTCATCTACCACATGCGCTCCGGATCTGCCTCGGTCAGTTCAGGGTCTCGTCACACCGATTACGGATCGAGAGTGGACGCGCAGAGGGTATCCCACGAGAGGACCGCTTTTGCCCACTTTGCGACTTACAGGAGATCGAGTCGGAGAAGCATTTTGCTTTCAGATGTCCTATCTATTATGCCATTCGAGGCCGATACCACTGCCTCTTCCGCAACAGATTTGGCTCCCTCCCACACATGCTACAATTCGCGGATTAGCGGTGCCTAGCCGCTTTCTTACATGAGATGACCCGCCACCAAGATACTTCTCTTCGAGCACGGCGACACGAGCAGCACACACAGCGTGAGGACACCCAGCGGCCTATCACTGACTTCTTTCAATCACAGGATACGTCTTCTCAGTCTAGCCGACGACGCGGGCGTGAGCGAGAGCCAGAGCCACGACAGCTGCGTCAGCGGAGAGACTCACACATCCAGGTCCATGACATCTCGTCTCTGCTCTCGGCCCGCCCCACTGGGGTTACCGTTGCCCTCATCCACAGGGCCACCCGCTGCCCTCGACGATCGAGCTCGACTAGGCCGCGTGACGTCAGAGGCCAATCATCTATCGCAGGGTTTTTTCTGACTTCCCATTTGACGGCCCCTCTATGATTGGTCTTTGACGATCACCACCTGCACATGTATACTGTATCTCCCCCCTCTGCCCCATTTTTTTGTGCCCCCCCCTTCTTCTTCTTTGTATCATCTGGAGGTAGACACATATTTTTTGTATCAGGACTAGACACATAGTCCTTCATAACCTCTTTTTTGTAGAAATGGTTGGTCGGCCCGTTTTGAGACCACCACTGTTATGCTCATTGTATCAGTTATCTTTAGTCTCATAGACCTTCACGGTCTCCCGAAGACTTTAATAAACTTTCTTTCTTTCTTTCTCTCTCTCACTCTTTTGTGTGTGGTGAAATCCATTTGTCTATATTACAAGAAGCAGTTCTCAAAGAGAAACTTGCCATTACAAAACATCAGAAGATTTCAATATAAGACAAGTAGGCAGAGGAATCTATCTGACGAGCACTGAGGCAATCATAGAAAGATTGCCTTAGTGACATCCAGAATAGAAAAACTTGGAAAAAGTGGCGTGCACATGCGCACACACACACACCCCCTCTCCTTACTGCCTCCAATGCACACACAAATGGCACACGTGCATGTAGTACAGAGATGTGCCTGCATGCACCCATGTTTGCACAGTTTATTTGGTGCCTCTTGATCTCTATATTGATGTATGGGTTAACTTGTAGTTTGTGTAAGTGTGTTAGTTTCATTTTGTAATCTTGATATGTTTGTTTCCAAGTACAGTTTTTTTCTGGTCTGTCTTCCTGTTGTCCTCCCCATTCTAAAGATTCTCTTTAGGTGTGTGCGCGCTTATGTACACATGCTTGTTTGCATGCACATTGTTTGTGCACCTCTGCTTGGTGGTGAGGCAGGCACACGTGTTGGCATTTGTATATAAGCTTGTTTTGGAATAATGTGAAAGTTGTTAGATTATATGCTTTTAGTCTGATGAAGGGCAGGTTTGTACACAGAACACAGAACCTGCATATCAGGGAAGCAATGGTTACAGAGATTCTGGTTGGCAAAAATGACAATGTAGAAGGCGTGAAGACTTTTTTTGGGATGAATTTCTATGCACCTGCTGTGGTTTTGACAACGGGTACTTTTATGAATGGGAAAATATGGGTTGGTAGAGCATCGATGTCGGCTGGCAGAGCAGGGGAATCAGCCTCTATGGGTCTGACTGAGCATCTCCAAGGCCTTGGATTTGAAACAGAAAGATTAAAAACAGGCACACCTGCTCGAGTAGACATACGGTCTGTGAATCTCAGCCAGTTGGAGTCTCAACCAGGTGATGAAGAGGTATATCTCTGTCCTTACAGAGACAAAATATATTATTTATTTCCTTGTCATCAGTGTGTATACCAGGTGGAAATTGATTAGAACATTACATGAGGCAGCAGTGAGAAATCTGATGTCATGATCCTTGAACATTGTCCAACCCTGTTTTTGGGGGTGCGATTTCTTTTGCTCTCTTCAATTATTTCTGAACACTTAGGACAAAATCTAGATCGTATGGCTTTTTGACCAGTGTCTGTGCTTTCCTGTGACCTTGACCTTCCTTCTTCTCTAATCCCAATGTGGTGACCCATTATTATTCTGGTTTTCTTTTTAGAATGTAAAGGAATTGCTTCGCCATTACTCAATTGTAGTGCTCTTCAGAGAAGGAGAGTGAATTAAGCACCTCCCGGTCTGTATTGTGTCTCCCTCATTCCTTTCTGGGTTCGAACTCATCTGCATAACCCATGGTACTGGATTTTGTGTCTGCAGGGACTCCATCTTCATATCTACACATAGATTAAGTCTGATCAATCTTGCCTGTTAGTACTGTGCTGATAAATCTGTGCATGCCTGTTAAGTGACATGTGAAGAGATTGGGCTATGTAAAAAGGTTTTTGTTCTGGGAATGCACAACATCCTCACTGCAATTGAAGTCGATACTCTGAAGACTATTATAGACATGAATGAACTACTGCTGAGCAAGCTTATAAATTCATGTGTCTGTTTCTGCTCTGATTTAGAGAGGCACATCTTTTGAAGCAGGTCAAGTGGTTTAGCTTTGATAAGGATGTTCATATAGAGCGAGAACAGATGTGTTGTTATCTGACACACACAACGTCTGCTACCCATCAACTTATCAATGAGAATTTGCATGAAACCCCTACTTATGGTGGTTGGGTTGAAGCAAAAGGCCCTAGATACTGTCCATCCATTGAGGACAAGGTAAAGTTTCTTGTTTATACAAAGGCCTTTGAACATATTTGATTCTGCCAGTTCTTCTGGATTCTAACACGTTTCGCTGTATTGTGCATGGGATGCTTGATAATGAACAGTTATATTTTCTGTATGCAATTGTGTAGAGAGACATTCTAAGGTTTATCATGTCCTCAGTGTCTGGGCTCAAAATTCAATTGAAATGCAGATCGTCAGGTTCAAAGATAAAGAGTCACATCAGATTTTCCTGGAGCCAGAAGGACGAACGATTCCGGAGCTTTATGTACAGGTGTCATCTCTCTCTCTCTTTAGCCTTAAACGTGCCACTCAAACCAGGTTTGCATAATGTTGATAAGCTGGTCTATTTATCTACATGCCAATTCATGACTTGAAGCATTACAATAGCTTGATTATGTTCCAGAGGATGGATATATTTTTTATCTTGTTCGAGGCTTGATGGCAGAGGAAGACACGACATAACTTGTACTTCTGCATCTTTGACTCGTTATATGCCAAGCCTTGTTTCAGTAGATGACTGCCATCATGGAATAAAGCATACGTTGTTAGTCTATTATAATCAAATTATGAACTTCATGGATGATGGATGACTCAAATGGATGCAATTGGTGGCTTTTGGTATGGATGTGTGAAGCCTGAGCATGGCTCCATTTTCTGTGGAATCTTATGCGTTTGCAGGTATTAATATGCATATAATGAAAAAATAAGCACGTTTATATGGGAAGTGGCATTTGAAACACCTCAGCTGCGCTTTGAATGCTCAATTCAAAAAATACTGGCAACTATGATAGGAGTCCTTTTTTTATTCTCCTTTACCAGGCAGGACTGCAGTCTGCCATTACTGGCAGTGGGAAAAGACTACTAATGTTGTTATAAAATTTTATGCAGCTCATTGTTATGATTGTGTCTCCATCAACTGCACTAGGATTGTGAGACATCATATCCATTTCTTTAGTCTACACTGACAATGTACCAGACTTGTTCATACCAATGCTTAAACTTTTTTAGTAACCTACACTGTTCTTAATGAGATGATGTTTTCACAGGGATTCTCTACAGGATTGCCTGAAAGGCTCCAATTGGCATTGCTGAGAACACTTCCAGGGTTAGAACAGTGTATGATGTTGAGGCCGGCATATGCTGTGGAATATGATTATTTACCTGCTCATCAATGCCATAGAACTTTAATGACAAAGAAGATTGAAGGATTGTTTTTTAGTGGCCAGATAAATGGAACAACGGGATATGAAGAAGCTGCTGCCCAGGTACTCATTGCTTTTATTTTTATGAATAATCTAGGATGGAAGATCATGCTGAGAATGCTGTCATGATTACGAACATGAAATAGACATTTCTCTTGCTTCAGAATGCCGGAAGGTCTTATTGGAGGCTCCACTTTGAGAAAAGTGCTAGCATTTGAATTTTTATGATTGGGCTAAGTTGCACTTGCTATTTGCATCCCATTTGCCCCCCCCCCCCCCCACCTCTCTCTTCTCTCTCTTCTTCTCCCTCTTCTTCTTCTTGGAGACAGGAGCAAGGGACCGTGCCTGGCCCATCCCAGAGTACAATCACAGAGTTCTTCCAAGCAGAGCAGGTTGCTGTCATGGTTAGCAAGAGAGACAGAGACCCTGAGATCTAGACATGACACACCAGGCAGAGGACGAACGCACAGATCACACTCACTGACATATCCTCTCTCTTCAGGCCTGAGATGCAGCCGACCGGGGTTACAATGGCGCTCGTCAGATGCCGATTAGCAGCCAGGAGGACATGATAGGTTACTCATCCAGATAGCAGACAATGATCCATGCTGGCTTCATGCCTGTACTGCCTAGTTTGCCGTTGGGAAATGTTGATGTTGTATATGCCTATTGTATTGTATCGGATCTAACTGTGTCTCCACATGAGGATGATGATGCCAAGATGATTGCTTAGGTTTTTAGTAGACATGTACTATGATATCATTGACTATGTCTACACAGTCTTCTAGCATGGGTTAGGATGCTCGCTTCGTAGCTCCACCCTTTTGCTCATTTGTATGAGGTTTTCCTTCAGTCTCACAGACCCATCGGTCTTTAGCAGACTTTAATAATCTTTCTTTCTTTCTCTAGGCAAGCCACATGAATGAAATTCATATTGTTTATTGAAAGCAGAAAAAAGTCATATCATCCTGCACAAGCTGCCTGTGTGCACTGGGACATTGTACATGTCATTTTTGTTTGTAAGGGTGCATTGTGCACTAAGGAAGTGCATATCCGTGCATATTTTTCGTATTGGCAGAGATAGGCTTGGGAGATTGGATCGTCACTGTTTTGTGCAATATGTATGCTGCGTCTATACTTTTAAAGTCCCGACTGTGGTGTCCACATAACTAATTTCCTTGGCGCAGGTGCATAGAGAAAGGCCGTTGCTGCAATTGCTATTGCAAGCTCTACCTATATGTGGCTCCGTGCGCGTATTTACCATCTGAATTTAAAAGAGCCACGTCCACCCACAGAAATCTATACAAACTATGCTTGTTATCATTACAAATGAATGCGTGTACAACCCCAATCATTAGATGTAGAATTGAGGATTAACTTAGGATTATTTTATATGCACCTCCAATAGTTTCCCTTGCTTTTTGTATAAACTTGCTATTATCCCAGTTGGAGTAGTTGGGTGTGTATGCTTGAGAAGGGACATACTTTCTAGGAGATGTCGATGGAGGGATGCATCCACTTTATGTGAAATGCCATTCTGGCTCAGTTTTGAGTTAGAGGAAACATAGGTCTACAATTCAAACTGAAATACTTGAAGTGTTCCCATGACATATGTGCTCTATGACGAGCATACTATCGACCTTTTGACATAGCTCCATGCCCACATGCATAAACTTGTGTTCAGACACATCAAATACCATCATTACATCATCTTTTACATCTATCCACAACATCGTAAGCCCCCCCTTTCCAAAACCACCACCTGCGGGGGGGACCTTCTACTATCAAACCATTCAGATACAATAATACACAACATACCTGATTTGGAGTTTGAACGGACACAAATTATGATCTACTTCATCTCGACAAAGACCTTTCTAGAGGAAATGCTAATCTATCATATATGAAAGGGAAACCTTTTTCATAGAAAACTGCCACATCAACATGTGGAATGGTGTGAGGGGTTTACTCGTCATCACAAGTAGGAATGGATATAGATATGCAAAAGTAGAGTTTATTTTTGGGGGTTTTTGAACATGTTGCAAGAGCTGCGCTTTTAGCAAAGACAAAATAGGTTTCACAAAACATAGGACACTTTTACAAGAACTTATTGAAACAAGTTTTACTTGCAAAGTATTGATTACAGTTGATGACTACCATTGATTATGTGTGTGCCTACTAGAGTAGCACATGTTCTTGGCATTATCTATCATCACCAAGAGCCAAGACTCAAGTTGTCAGTAGATTACAATTGAGGAAGAGTTGTGTGAGATTTGTTTGCAGCTCAAACTCCGTTCATACTTCGGTGTTGAACCCTAATCAGGTCTGGACTCATGAGACCCATCATGGATCATGGCCCTAGATAATCAGAGATTGCAAACTTCTTCTTCATAGGAGAAGTAATAGATGGGAGGCACTGGGACCATGACCCTGATTTTCAATCACACAAGTCCCTTTGAGCACCTAACCCATTCGGGGTACCATCATTGCAACCTCCCAACATATGCTACCTCAGATCACAAGCAGTAACCCTACAGAGAGGAGTTGAGGACACCAGAAGCAGATCTCGGACATGTTCCAGAGAAACCAAGATTCCCTATGGGACCCCGCCAGTATGGCCCATGAAGTGTGTAGACTATTGATGTCCCGACACGGAACAAGACATGACATGATAGGAACCACTCGTGACACGGAGCAAGACATGACATGATAGGAACCATCTCGTGACAATGGAGATTCATGTTCATAGTTTTAGCTTATTAGTAGTTTCTTGGAGGTGTGAGACACCTCTAGGGGAGGTGTACTCTGATGTTGATCTTTAGCTTATTTCATCTCATAGGCCTTTTTGGCCTTCTATAGACGTTAATAAATCTTTTTTTTTTCTTTGTTAGAAATATTAATATCTAAGGCACTGACTAATGTAACAAGGGCTAGGGGCACTTTTCCCCCCGAACCACAATTAGTGGTGGCTGAGTTAGTCACCACATGTGTGTTGACCCTAGCCAGAGTCCATTCTAGGGTTTTGTCTCTATGACTAAACTACTGTATTATCTCATTGTGTGTTGCTGAATGCTCAATACAGCTTGCTCCTGCTTGTGTTCTCCTCAAACTCTTGCTCCATTTTCAACATTTGGTATCAGAACAGTCTGCTCTTTGCCTCCCAACACCTCCTCGTGCTTGCCTAAGAATCATGAATTGATTTGATCGCAAAGAATCTCACATTTTTGTTGCGAAAACTGTTGCAGAACAGCTCGTCTTTGCTGGCAGCCACCTCCTACAAGGTTCTCTTGACTGGGCATCACTTCTGCAGACGCTCTGCTGCTGTTTTCTGAAATGGTGACTACTTTTTGGAGAGATTTCTTCTTCTTTCGACCTGAACCAGCTGCCACCTGCTACTACTGTTTCAGAGCAGTGCGCGACCTCCTATGCACTCCTACAAGTTGGGCGACCTTTCTGAAGTTGATTCGACCCATTTCATTTGCTGACCGTCTGAGTTTTTGCTGTCTGCACATTTCTCAAGGCTGGCCACCCTTGTTGTTGGTCATGTGGAGCTGTTCTCTTGCTGTTCGACCCTGCTCAGCAGTGTTTTGGAGATTCTGGAGCTGTTTTTCAGAAGTTTGACCTGTTTTTTACTGTTTTTGGAGCAGTGTGGAGCTGCTGGAACATCATTTGCTGTTGTTTTGGTACTCTTTCAGCAGCTATTGTCGTTGCACGTCCAAAGCAGTCTTTTCCAGACTTGTTTTGAAGTATTTTAGACCAGCTACTACTGGTTTTGTGGCTATTCTTCACGTCCTCGACTTGCTGCATCAGAATCGTCCGTTTAAGAGGAGTATTTATCTTGTTCCAGCCCCTACAGAGATTGGAAAATCTCTGTTTTGCTCAGGCTGAGAACGCTGTTGTCTGGAGCACATCTCGTGCTTCCGTTTGGTCACATTTGAGGAGCATTTGTTGTTTTTATCAGGATATTTGGGACTGTACTTGCACAAGAGGATAAGTTGGATGCCGCCAACTATTCTCTGTGATGCTTTATGGTTGGAGATCTTTTGGCTGCCAAGGGAGTTCGGGACTTTGTCATTGGCGATGATGCCCTTTCCGCTCCTATTGCTGCAGGCACTCCTCCCAGCAAAGGGAGGGGGAGTCGCCGCGCAAGACGTGGGATATAGGATCCACCACAAGCACAAGTAGAGAAGATGGGATGCACGTGATGCACATGGTGCATTGCCCTATCAGCTAGATTTAGATTTAGATGCTCGTTGGGGAGAGACTAAAAGGAAAATGTTTAGACTTCACAAGCAGTTGTAGCTTGAATGAAGAGATTTTGGACTACCTTTTGATTAGCCTTCTCCTTTAGTGCTAGCCTTCATCATGGCTGAGTCTGCCCTTCACCTCCGGAGTGCCGACAGAAACTCAGTATGAAGACTTTGTATAAATGGATGCTCAAGTATTGTTGGGTGTGTGGATTTGTATGTGTGAGAGCATAATTTTATACTATGGTCTACACCCACTGTTGGGCGCTGATGACGTCAGTGGGGATGTCATAGAAGCTAGTCCCTGCTATGCATGATGGATTTTATGATTTTCAACCTTGTGAGTGACTATCATGAGATTGAAACTGCACTATGTTGTCTTTTAGAGGATGAGTTTGAAAATGTTTCCTGGATTCATCTAGGTATATGCTTCTGCCGTATTAGCGGACATGCAAATTTCACCTTGTGAAGTTTTCATCCAAGTTGCAGCCTGCTAGTATTGTGATAATTCTTTCTATCTTAAATGGTGCGTTGCCCTATCAGCTAGATTTAGATTTAGATGCTCGTTGGGGAGAGACTAAAAGGAAAATGTTTAGACTTCACAAGCAGTTGTAGCTTGAATGAAGAGATTTTGGACTACCTTTTGATTAGCCTTCTCCTTTAGTGCTAGCCTTCATCATGGCTGAGTCTGCCCTTCACCTCCGGAGTGCCGACGGAAACTCAGTACGAAGACTTTGTATAAATGGATGCTTAAGTATGTGTGGGTGTGTGGATTTGTATGTGTGAGAGCATATTTTTATACTATGGTCTACACCCACTGTTGGGCGCTGATGACGTCAGTGGGGATGTCATAGTAGCTAGTCCCTGCTATGCATGATTGAGTTTATGGTTTTCAACCTTGTGAGTGACTATCAGGGGATTGAAACTGCACTATGTTGTGTTTTTAGAGGATGAGTTTGGGAATGTTTCCTGGATTCATCTAGGTATATGCACGTGATGCACATGCTTTGTCTTTGATTTCCCTTTCAATGAAGAGGTCAATTATACCTCACATTTGGTTGTGCTGGACTTTGAAGAGTGCTTGTGACATTCCTAGAAGCAATGTATCAGGCTTGTAACCGTGCAAGAGTCTCATTTTCGAAAAGAGAGGTTGATTCGGTACATGTGAATGAAGGAGGTTCAATGGCAGTTTGCACGATGATTCATGACTTGCAGAAGCAACTTCTGAACATTGATGAAGTCATACTAGATACACAGCTTGTCTCTGCTACACTCAACTCTCTGCTAGAGTCTCATCTTTCTTTTCAAACGTGGCTCACTTTGCCCGTAAGGGGGAATCTCAACCCTCTCACCTTTCAGGAGTTGGAACTTTTGTTGCAAGAAGAGCAGACTAGAAAGAACATGATAGTGAGTGTGCGCAGTGGAGAGCAAGCTTCTGCTGCAAAAGATAAGGGAAAAGGCATATATTAGTCCAAACATGATGCAAGACATACTTCTAGTAAATACAAAAAAGGATGTTGACAAGCCTAAGAGGAAAGGTAGATGCCGCTATGGTAAAAAGCCAAGTCATTTCATTCATGAATGTCAAAAGAGGATTGCAAAAGTGAAGAAAGAGTCCGGTATGGCTGTTGTAGGCTTTTGTCAACAAATGCAGGAAAGGACAATGCCTCAACAAACCTTGTAGAGCATGATTGGGCCCTCTTTATGATTCTCGCACATTCAAGGTCACTGAAACCTCTATCTGAACATGGGGTATGTATCCTGCAACGAGATTGATTCTCCACCATAGCAATGGAATTCTTAAATACAAATAACATTTCTGCTTTTTTCTTGATTGCAAAGGCCCAAGCGAATCTTGAGAAGTCATCTATAAAAGTAAGAAAATAGAAGTGACCTCCAAGGGATTGTGTCCTCATAGGACCGTAGAATATGCTGCTGTGTAGACGATCCCACACCTGAAAGTATGCAATTTTCCAAGAATACACCCCTCATATATATATGCTCAGGAGGAGCTTCCAAAGGAGGTAAGACATTTCAGCTTTTTTCATTGCAAAGACCCAAGTGAATCTTGAGAAGTCATCTATAAAAGTAACAAAATACAAGGGACGGTCTCCTTATAGGACCGTACACATTGCTCTGAACTAGAAGCAATTACTTTGAAGCCCTGTTTGCACCATCCTTAGGGAATGTGAACCTATGCATTTTTCCAAGAATACACCCCTCATATATATGCTTAGGAGGAGCGTTCAAAAGAGGTAAGACATCTACCATGTGAAATTTCTGAAAAAGCATAAGATTACCAAAGTTTACATGTCGAAACTTGGCATGCCTTAACTTTGCATCTTGCATGGGAAAGGTAGATGTAGAAACTGAACATGCATTTTGTGCTCTTTTCCCAATGCATCAAGTTGAAAAAGGACTCAATAGAGTGTTCTGTTAACATCAATGCATAATTATTCTCCTGTCACGAACCGAACACTTGTCCTCCTCAAAGATGCCTTGAAATGCTCTTCTAGTGAATGAGGAAACTAAAAGTAAATTCTTCTTTATCCCCGGGACATACAAAGCAACATGGATGCGGAGATCAGAGCCATCAACGGTTGTAAGCAAAATCTCACCAATCCCTCTAATTGGATAAGAGTTGTTGGCACATGATACCTTCCTGCCAATAGGAGCACATTTGGCATATCAAATAAGTACTCCTGGACGTGATGTGTTTGGATGCACTGCTATCAAAAGACTAAATATCTATAGCAGCAGGGGAGTATATGTCATAGGAGTTAGCAAATTTATTTGGGTGAGAGAGGCATCATAGATCAATGCATGGTCTGCTGTACTCCTCAATGTAATGGAGTAGCTGAGTGGAAGAACAAGTCACTAATGGAAATGACTAGGTGCATGATTAAGGCCAAAGAACCTCACAAGTTTTGGATGGAAGCAATAATGTGCTCAAACCATGTTTTGACTAAGTGTCCCACCAAACTAGTTAAGGTTATCACATTGTATTAGGTTTTGGTATGAAGAAGACCCAATGTTAGTTACTTCCGTACATTCGAATGCATAGCATATGTACACATACCTCATGATTGGAGCGGAAAGATTGATGATAAAGTTGAGAAATGCATATTTGTGGGCTACAACATTGAAAGCAAATTTTCTAAATTTGTACGATTGGATAAATTTCTAGTCATACAAAGGTATATACAACATTGAAAGCAAGGGTTACATTCTTTTACCAAGAAGGTTTTCCCTAGTACAGATGTTATTTTTTGCTGAGTCATTAGATTTTCCCCTTGCTGTATTTGACAAAAATGAGGGTTCATCAGATGCATTTGAAGGGCTGCTGCCCATTTCCTTGGATATTGGAGCTGATATACCTATCGAAAATCAGAATTTGCAGCGGGATTCACAAGTGTTGATGCCTCAGTTTGGCCTATAGTTGGTCTTTCCACCTAGTTGACGATGTTGTGCCACTAGAAATTTCAGCAATGCAAGAAGCTAGGATAGTCCCTGCATGGCTGCTCCGTACTCTCCAGGAGAGCAAGCTCTATGCACCGCTTCTTGGCCGTACACATCGTGACACTAGAGACACTGAGGATGCCAACTGTTTTGATTAATGTTGGACCAGTAATTTGCTAGAAATGGAGGACCTTGATTGTTTGATGATGCACATGATACTGTGCATTGGATGTAAGCTACGCAAGTGGAGATTGGCTCCATTTAGAAAAACCACACTTGGGACTTGGTGGACTTGCTTTGTGCGCGAGAAAGCAATATTTACAACCTGGGTATATAAGCTAAAATGCATATCAGATGGATCTATTGATAACTACAAAACCTGTCTTGTTGCAAAGTTCTATGCTGAGAAAAAGGTCATGGACTATTACGAGTATGACTACTATTAGGTGTGTGGTTGCCATTGCTGCATTTATGGATGTCATATCCATCAGTTGGACCTTTTTTGAATGGGGACCCTTAGAAGAGGTTTATGTGTCTCAACCCATGGTTTGGTTGCACCTGGCAAGGAAGACAAAGTTGTAGTTTAAAGAAAGCCTTGTATGGCTTGAAGCCAAGGCTCCTAGAGCTTGGTACCCAAAGATCGATGCTTTTCGACAAGCGAGGGTATGTAGAACGATCCAAATGAAAGCACTGTTTATATCAAGAAAGAAGGGGGCGATTTGCTCATCATCGCCTTGTATGTAGATGATGCAAATGCTGCAAAAATTTCAGATTTTATGCTGAATTATAGAAGACATTTGAGATGTCTGATTTGGGGCTGCTACACTATTACTTGGACATACAATTTGTAGAAGAAGACAAGGGCATTAGGTTGTTGTAGTCCAAATTACGTTGGGAAATTGCTTGAACAGTTCAAATTTCATCAATGCATGGTCTTTTGCCCTATACATCAAAATGTGGTAGATCTTTTCACGTTAGCTTTACCTCATGAAAATTTTGAGGCTTTTCGCAAAGCTTTGAACTTATTCCATTTGGTGATTGACATTATTTCTTGTACATTCAAACATTGTCACTGCAGGGTAAGGTAGTGGCCATTGTAATAAGGGTTAGGGACACTTTTTCCCTTTGCATTTTTTTCCAACCATAATTAGTGGTTGAGTTACTCACCACATGTGTGTTGATCCTAGTTAGGGTCCACTCTAGGATTTTGTCTCTATTACTATTCTAATGAGGGTAGCTAGGATTTTCAGTCACTTTGCCCACTCCCCATTCTTTCTGACATGGGGCTCAGTGGCTTGGCTTTCTCTTACAGGGCCTCAGGTATTCTATGAGAGACTTGACTCCTCTCGGGCCATTTTGGTTCGACGTCATCAGATTGAGTCCTGTTCGTTGGATGTGGTACCGCACCTTCCTTTTACAGATGTACATGCCTCTCTGGATACTTCTTGGGAGATTTTAGCGAGCATAGCATCTTGGCATATCTAGAGAGCCAGATGCACAGAGGCTATGGAGGGTACTCAAGTTCATCCCTCGCACACTTTGGCTAGTATCTAGATAGACACCGTACATACTTTGATGGCCGTATGGATGAGTATACAGGGAGACTCCCGTGCAGCCTCAGCTAGGAGGGCTTCTTCTTCAGGGAATGGAAGGATTCTCATTTCTTCTCTGAGACTCCTACAAGGTTGAGGTGGCACTTTCAGCCTCAGCCTTGGTTGTTTTCCACCTCACTTTGAGGGGGTTTTATTTATCCTCATGATTTCATGATGTTGTATTTCCGCTCAGAGCTTGCTCTATCGAGTTTCTTTCTTACTTAATAGAAGTCTCTTTTTTGTTTTTAAAAAAAAAAGTAATCTCATTAATCAAAAGAATGATCCACTGAGCTCTAGAGGGAAACTATAATCCTATGTCTAATCACCACTATTGTGGACTTGGGTATCTCACATGCACGATGGGTAGCTTTCCCAGTCAGATATAGCTGCATCCCTCTCAGATATTAGTGACTTTTATCATTCAGTTGCTCGTATCAGAAGAGGTGAGATCCTCAAGCAAGAGATAGGTATCCGCCAGCAATTGGTTGCTCTTCAAAGGGAAGAGCATAAGAGGCCTATAGATGCTTGGGTTCAGGAGCGCCTTGCTGCAACAAGGGCTCAACAGCAGTTACCGTTAGATTAGAGAGCAGAGTGTGCCTTTCATGCCAGAGAATCATTTGGACTCAGACGAGAGATAGAGTCAACAAACAATTCTTCTCTACTCTTGGCCCCTGACATAGTAAGGAGAGCATTTCACAGCTTGTTGACTCAAACGGAGTTTTACAGATAAATCCAGATGCCATCTTGCAGGTAGCCATAGATTTCTATGCCTCCCTTCTTATAGCAGATCCGGAGGCTAGAGATGATGCTCGAGTTGCTATTTGGCATCATATATCTATGTTGGTGACTGGAGATATGATAGTCTCACTTGATGCACCCTTCACCAACATAGAGTTCAAGAGTGCTCTATCTGCCCTGGTTGAGATGGTCTTACCTATTTTTTAATTTCATTTTGGGATTAGATTGGGGCCCACATTACCTTTGCGCTGCAGGGCGTGGACTCGGGTGAGAGGCCAGACTCACTTACGGAGCACCTCATTCATCTTATCCCAAAAGGGGGTTGCAGGAATTTAGTGTCTCAGTGGAGACTGATCACTCTGCTGGGTACTTTGTACAAAATTTTAGCAAAAGCAATCAGCCTTCGGTTGCAGCCCTTCTTTCTTGTAGATCTTATACACGATACACAGACGGGCTTTGTGCTTGACAGGAGCACTTCGATAACATCTTCTCATTTTGGGAGGTGTCTGACTGGGCCATGCATAATGGCCATAGCTACTCCTGGACTTTGAGAAAGATTATGACAGAGACTGGGGCTTTCTAGAGGATACCCTCGTTCACTTTGGATTCACAGATGCATGGATCAGAAGGGTGTCATCTCTCTACAAATCAGCCCATAGCCAGGTTCTTGTCGGCGGAGTCAGGGGAGTCAGGTTTCAGATTATCAGATTGGTCCGTCAGGGATGTCCTTTAGCCCCCTTTCTCTTTTGATTTGTGGCCGAAGCTATGAGCTATTATCTCAGAGCTCAAGCTGATATTATAGGGCTGAGGGTTCTGTTGAGGTAGGAGGATGAGCCCTTGGATAGTGAGTTGGCAGATGACACGGTTGTTCTTTGGGATACCACACCACAAACAGTCACCTCGTTCAGAACAGCCTTGGATTTATTTTGCACGGCAACAGGGGTTCATATTAATTGGAACAAGTCCAAGGGCTTTTGGATTAGTGATGAGGACACTTCAGACGGGGGGATTGACATAGGATTCACTTGGATCCAGAGAGGTGTTTCTCTCAAGCACACCCGTGTTGGAGAGCATAAGGAGGAAACTCATTTTTTGAAGTTCTGCCAGACTTGACCTTGCATTCAGAGTAGTGGTTGTGAACCAAGTACTATTGGTTACTTCCTGGTTCGTTTGCTCATGTTGGTGCAGATCGAGAGGTTGTATCTCTTAGCTCATGAGACCTATCAGGAACTTCCTATGGAGCAGTTTAGATGGTATCTCAGACATTGTAGCCAGGGTGGCTTGGGAGACCCTCATTCTCCCCATAGGGGAAGGAGGTCTCAATGTTATTGATCCGAACTTACAGTGTATGGCCTTGCTCTATAAGTTTGTAGTGAGAGGATTGATGTCTGGACAGGAGCCTTGGAAATTTTTTCTTATATAGCATTTAGTCTTGTACACCATCTCAACGGGGGAGATTGGATGGACAGCTCGAGATGGATTTTTACTTCAGCCCATCTTAGATCTCCCTCTTCGCCTCTCATGGTTGCCATTCTAAAAGCTTGGAGCAGCTTCAGAGGCACTCTTCGGAGAGTTCCACCCTCCTCTCGCAAAGAAATAGATAGACAATCAATCATGTAATGACTCTATATTGTATGAGCATGGTAGATCTCTAGGAGTGTCACATTATATGCAATGGTCTAGATGGGAGAGGAGACCTGCTTCCACAGTAGGTGCCTGGAAGGCTTTTAGGAAACTTCCAGAGGATCAGAAACTCTTATCAGTTGGCCACCTCAGAGGCAGTACAATCAGGATGCAGCAGATAGATGCAGCCATACCAGTAGAGTGGATAGACACAAATGACATGCCTATCTCATAGTCCACTTATTTGGGAGCTTTTACGGGGACGGGTATCCCTTACAAGTTATTACCTTGCGAGATGCACTTGACGAGACCCTTGTTTTTGATGTTCAGTCGGGAGGGAGACTTCTAAGATCTTCAGATGATATTCTTTTGGAGGTTGCCTTCCAGCCTGTTAGGATTGCATGTTACATGGAGTGGGGCAAGGACTCACATTGGTATCTTGATCCTGACCTTGTTCTCCTAGCATTGGGGTCTTGGAGTATCTGGTTATATGGTGGCTCCCCCATTAGGTTCTTGCATGGGACCCAAGGGAGTGAGAGTGGATTGATGAAGGGCATCGAGAGAAGATCATTCCCTTCTTTCGTTACACAGTCAGAAATGCTAGGAGGTTTCAGCTTAGCAGTAGAGGTTGGAGGCCCTCTAGAGCTCCTCATTGATATAGTTTTCAGATTTTTTCAGAGGTGTAGAAAAACTTTTGGAGGAGGCTCTGGAAATCCCTCAAGAATAGAAAGATCACTCTCTTCTTTTGGCTTTCTATTCATGGAGGGATTGTAATGAATCTGTGGAGATCTATGTTCGGGATTGACCCTAGTTGTCCTCGATGCCATGCAGCAATTGTGTCAGTTCAGCATTGCCTCTGGGAATGCAGACAGGCGAGGACGAACTCGAAGGGTGTTGCTAGGATTAGCATATTTCACAGAGCACCCTACTTCATGACTTGGGGATCATTGGCATAGTTATCACCTACTATCCCTCAGCTGTTTTTCGAGGGACATGACCTAGACTTAGCCTTCATTATGCGACGACACTTTGTGGAGTCTTGTTCTCTCTAGGATGTTTCTTTCACTCGTTTCAGAGCCTCATGCCTCGGTGGACACATCATGGGAGATTCTGGTTAGCATTGCAACTTGGAATATATAGAGGGCGAGATGTACGGAGGCGATAGAGGGTTCCCAGGTTCTTCCTTTCTAGTCTATGGCCAGTATATGGATTGATACTATACACACATTGGTGGCCATCTGGGTGAGCATGCAGGGATCCTCCAGAGCAACTACAGCCAGGAGAGGTATTTTTTTCAAAGTTTGGAGAGGATCTCCTTTCTTCTTTGAGTCTCCTTCAAGGTTGAGGTGGCACTTTCAGCCTCCACCTTGGATTTTTGTTAGCTCGTTTTGAGACGGTTTTTTCTCTTGCATGGCATGATGTACTCCCGCATTAGAGCTTGCTCTTGCAGTTTTCATTCATACTTAATGAAGTAATCTTTTTGAGAAAAAAAATGTAATCTCATTGTTTGTTGCTGAATTCTCAACACAGCGTGCTCGCACTTTTTTTATTGTGAATCTATCGCTCCATTTTCAACATATGTGATATATGCCAAAATTGGGTGAAGTAAGTGGGGGTTAGGATTAATATGGCTAGGGGTTATGTGGGCCTATAGAGGGCTGAAAGGGATGTATTTGAGGCCCATTTCCACTCCTTGCACCACATATTTTGATGTGACGTCCTTACTCTATCTCTCTTGCTTTCTCTCAGAGAGGACCTATAGCTCCACACGTACAAGACTTGGATAGAACCTCTTGAGATTTTGGTAAAACTCAACTGATGCAAAGATCATTGCCTGTAGATCTTGGAGGAGGGTTTTATCAATTCTCCTTGCTATACTAGAATCCGTCTCCCACATGCATTGAGGATCTTGATTGGCGATTCCAAGTATCATGCTAGGGCAAAGGTCTATGCATCCAATGCATTACAATTACCCTAGAGCTTTAGTCAAAATAAGTGGCATAGAGCCATAGCCCAGCATGGTAGGAGGTAGATTCAAAAAGGGGATGCTGATGAAGATGCATGAATGGTTGACATTGGAGGAATCCAAAATCAACCCTCCAATGTTTGCAGTACCTAGCTACACCTTCATCTTTTACAACCTATATGGAAGACACACAAAGAGTTACCGCTTCTGTGAATCATGTGAATACCTCTGATCTTGCAGAAGCACACTATAAGTGAAGGGCTACGTGCAAATCGGAAAAATGGAGGTTTCAGCAAGATCAAATGTCTCATGGATTTGATGCATTATTCAGGTTTAAAATCGACTTTCTCAAGCCTCACGTCTCATGGATTTGATGCATTGTTTGGGTTTCATGTTGATCAAGCATTGTAAAAGATTTGCTTGTTACATCAAAAAATAATTTTTAATTTTTAATTTTTTGCAAAAAGAGACTTCTATTAAGTATTAAAGAAAACCATTAGAGCAAGATCCATACGGGATACATGTAAGAAAACAATACAACGTCTGTGCTCAATAGAGAACAGGATCTCGTATGCAAGAGAGAAAAGCAGATAGTATGGAGAATCAAAAATTTGATTACTGTAAAACTGATACAATAGATGGCACTGCCTCCCAGCCAAGTGCTCCTGTGAGAGAAGCTTCAATGGTGTGCTGGAAACAGTAGAGGACGGAGGTTGGATGCTAAGGAATCAAGGTTGCTGCAGCCAGTGATGAAATGGGCTTCACGGGCTTGCTCTTATATAGCCACCAGTCGTAGTCGGTTAGGCTCAATTGGGAGACCAACCCAGTCCGCCCAAACCGGCCGACTGGAGGTCGGTCCCGAAATAGGCCACCGACCACACGATAGAACTGTGGCTCAGATTAGAGCAACTGCTCTACAATCGCCGTTCGGCCCACAGCCATCCAGGATCATCTGGGGCTCCAAACGGGCGCCACAACTCGAGAGTGGGCTGCCCCGAGAAATGCTCCGTCTACCCTCAGTGCGGTCAATCATGGGATGCCTTCCCGCACTTGCATGTAGCCTAGTTGGCAGTGTGCCAACTCTATCTGAAGCCGTCTAGCCATCAGGCCACACATGGCCCCTATCTGGTGTCCAAACCAGGACCTACCGGATAACCGAGCTACTCAAATGCCTTCTCCTCATATGGGGGGCTTACAAGTAGAGTTAGCTGGTTTCCGCGTAGTTACACGAGAACAATAAACCATGCAATGCATGAAAAGCTCAAAAGCCAAAAAGAAAGGATTGGGGCTAAAAGTGCCATCTCAATCCTGTAGAACCCTCCGAGAAAAAGGGAGAACTCCTCCAAACTCGTAGGAATATAGAATCTGAAAATAATTTGATAGGCATTGCTTTTTAAAATCCAAAAATAATGCAATAGGCATGATTTGCCAAAATCCTATAGGTTCCAATTTTGTTCCTTTTTTTTTTTGTACTAGAGAAATAGGTATGTATGATGAAAACTTTTTTCCCTTTTGTTGATTTTAGTTCTATTGACTTAAGGTTTGATGGATTGACATGCCTTTGTGCTTTCAATGGGATCACTTATCTATGTTGGTTTGAATTCTTTCGACTTTAGGTACAATGGATAGGCATGTCTTTGTGCTTCTAATGGGGACACAATTTGATGGAGCTTTCATAAATTGCATCTTTGTGATGGGTTTTTATGTATACCATAGGTGGTTGTAGTTATGGATCTTTTATTGGATAGACTTGGAAAAATGAGTACTTCTAAATTTATATTTGGTGGGCAGGGCCTTGTGGCTGGCATAAATGCAGCAAGGCTTGCATCAACAAAAAGTCTTATTGTGCTTGAAAGGGAAAGTAGCTATATTGGAACTTTGATCGATGATCTCGTGACAAAGGATTTGCGAGAGCCCTATCGCATGTTGACAAGGTGATTACAATCTTGAGCTATTTAATAAGATCATCCTTGTTCAGGGTCAGTCTGTCTCCATGCTATTTATATGTTTATATTTGAACTTCTGTATGTGCATAAGTTTGGTTTATTGTTTTTAATGCATGTGCATGTGTACGTTTGTTGTGGGTGTACAGATGTGTTCAGATGCTAGAAAAAGTTAAGCAAAACTTTATGTATGAGTGATAAGTTAAATTGCAGCGAGGATCGCTTTGTAATACTGAGTGGAATAATTTGTTGTAGTGGGGCAGTTTTGTCACGAGAGTAGTGAGAAGGAACGATAATAGCTTCTAGTAGAGGATGGGACTGTGGCAAAAGGAAGGATGAGAGAGGTATTGATAGAGTGTGAACAATATGCAAGGTTGTAAAATGAGTGGTCATAGAATAAAGGTGAAAATTATGAACTGGAGAGTAAGAGATGGTACAGAAAGTATAGGACTACTTATTGGACAAAGGAGCTATCTATGAGTTCTATATAAGGACAAGAGATGTCATAGGATAAAGGTGAAAAATGTGAAATGGAGAGTAAGAGATGGAACATTAAGTATGGAACTATTTTTTGGATAAAGGAGATATCTATGAGTTATATATAAGGACAAGAAATGTAGTCATGCACTCTCAAAGAGGTTGTAACCTTCTCCTTGTGAGAAATAGGAAACTTTGTCATGGAGATTTAGATCTTGGGAAAAGCATTACTAGTGGTCCTTACTAGTCCTTTATTTGTTCCGTTGTTTTGGATAGTTTGAAGAGACCTGCTATACTTTGATCACAGAGCCTTTAAAGTTTTGTACTTTGGGCAGGTAGCCCAGTCAAGGGCGTAGATACATGCACGGTAGCAGAAGGCAGTTTCACAGAAGTAATAGTGCAATGCAACAATAACATTTGAACAGATTTGCAGCACCACTGATCCATAAGCCCAAGGGTTTGTTAAAATGCTCAAGGCCTTGAGAGGGCTAAATGAAAGCTCTAATAGACCAGTGTGGTATACTAAAAGAGCCATTAAAGCTCATGGATGTGGACAAAGACTGCACAATCATATGCACAACAGCTATTGCAGGAGTTTGGTACAAAGCTATACAAGCTGTACTTATATCAAGGAGCCATGGAATAGCAAACTCTGCACTTAACGTAGGACAACCGTGCTCAGCAGGAACAAAAGACAAGAATGCAGCTTGCAACACAATAGATCATACGACAGCTGTGCCCATAGGCACATGGCGAAAAAGCAGATTGAGGAGGAAGAGACCATTGAACAGACAGACAAGTTACATAACGGAAAAAGGGCAGTGCAAATCTAAATAGCTCTGCTTAGAAGAACTGAGATAAGTGGCTTGATTACCAATTTAAGCATATTCTGATTATGTATTGAGTAACTTTCTTGTATCCTTGACCTCATGCCCAAAAAACTTACCTCAAGTCCACCCCTAAAGTGACGTGCAGTTTATTTATGCATTAGTGTGGATTTGGTCCAAACATTGTCATGCCATCATCTATGCCACGAATGATATTGTCGGTTATCATATGAGATTCATCTTGGATACTTTTGAAGCTTCAAAAACTGTTGACGACTTTTGGCAAGCATAATCTAAATTAAGTCATCATGTCTTCATAAAATGAGCAAAATGATGTTCAAAATCCAGATATAATCTGCCAAATATACTAATGATGCTCATCATGAACGACTTGTCTAGCAATCTCATGATCCAGGTAATATGAGAAACTGAAGACCACGAGCAACAATCTTGCAGAAATTAGTCTTTTAGAAAAAAAAAAGTGAATACCAGGCACTGAATGCAGAACTTAAGTACAACAGATATGTTCTTTGTGAAGCATTTAAGAATTTGGAGAAAAAAATCAATCAATTTGTATCAAGCGAACTGTTGATTAAAGACATGATCTTTTCTTATTTAGGATTGGTCTCCCAGTATGGCAGTATTCATATGCACAATTTCTTATTGATGTGGTCTTCAAAATCTGCTTCTACTACTGCATGCAAAGTCTCGAGTACTTTGGATGGATCAAGAAAATATATATAGAGAATGGCATTATTCTCCTCACAAGAGCAGAGTATTTTGCACCCATCGATGATGCCTTAGCAATCATGCTTTATTGCATGGTTTGTTGATGCTGATATTGAAACAGTTGTCAGCATCATATTTCACTTCTTTGGTATTTTGGTTTCTTTGTATTAGCTCATTGTATCAGGATTTTCAGTCTCATAGACCCATTCGTCTTCCGAAGACTTTAATAAACTTTCTTTCTTTCTTTCTTTCTACCCATATCTTGTTGCACTCATCCTTAATGTCTTCCATGGTGGTTCCTACAAACATCTCCATTCCCTCAGCAAGCTGACTTCTTGCTTCACAAGGCATTTCTTCTAGCCATGAGGCTCAAGGCATCAATCATAGAACTGTCACTATCGGTCTCAAGGTCATGATCTCAAGCTCATCTGCACTTTCTTCAATATACAATTCATTCAGAGCTTTTGTATCTAGGCTTTTCAAAGGAGGAGAGAGGGCACCTGAAGAAAAAAGTATGTACACAGCTGTGAGTGGTACAACTGAGCCATATAAGTAAACTAATGACTTCCCCTGTTTTGAACATCCATTGGAGTTTACTTGGGGAGGGGAACGATACCTTTTAATGCTCTTTCTTATTTGTCTTTCCAAGAGGGCTTTATCATGATTATCTGATTCTTTTGTCTCTAGGTCAGCTGTCTCCAAGAGACACATGCGGAGGGTTAGAGCATTCTTAGTGATGCAACTCATGACATTTATCCTTTACTTATCATGTGAAGCTGTTGTAGCCTTGGGCTTCATATCAATCATATCGAGCCAAAGCTCATTTATTATCTTTGGAAGATGTAGAATTAAAGGGTCAACAACAGGGGGAATACATACACAAGGGAGCCCAATGCTAGCTTGGACATCTCACACTTTACATTATTGAGATGGAGTTCATGTATTTATTCTAGAGTTTCGTCCTTTTCATCATAGAGGTGTACTAGACACTTCTAGTACCCCTACATGGGGTGTATGAACATGACGTATTTCAGTTTTATGGTCGGGCAAGCCATTTTGGCCTTATGTAGATGTTAATAAATATTCCGTTAAATTCTCCTCCAAACCTACGTGGCTGATGATGGGGGTCGGGGAACTGATTTTTTCTATTGCTTTTCATAGGTCATTTCATATTTAGACGGAGATTGAGCAACTCAATAATCTTTGGATCGTTTTGAGCCTGATCTCAGTAGCTTTGCTTTGCATGCCTACATTCACAATCTCACGTTTCCAGCATGACACTTGTAGAGATCTTTGTGGAGAACATTTTGAAAGGGTCTCGGAAGGGTAGAGACCATGATAGCTTTCAAGTTTGATCACAAATTTCCTATGGATGGACTAGATCATGTGAAAGTTTATGCGAAGTTATTACATTTGAGTGCAATTAGTTTACAAGTGGGCTTTTGGAGAATGAAGCTACGATGGTCATATGATCCTTTCGCATTAAAGATGGCCTCAAAACCCCCTTTGTTGGTGATGGGTTCTAAGGCTGTTCTAACAAAACACTTATACTTCTTTGATGAGCAGCAATTGAGCAGCAATTACGAACAGAGAACATATATATATCCTTCCTACTCTCTCCATCACCCTTTGCCACCCATTGTGCCTACCATCTCTATGAATCCACCTACCTTTATGCAGATCTACATTGACCTCTTTGAACATGGGCTGCTTTCTTCCATGACATTGAATGGAGGCCCGGCAGTGGAGAAGCGTGCTACTATGACTAGTACTGCCTTTTCTCTCATAATCATTTGTGCGTTAGACATTTGGATCTTGAGTCATAATACAGCTTTGTTTTTGAAGGGTTTAGGGTATATACTTAGGTCGGTCTTTGGTCTTGACCCCACCTCACTGGTGGCTACTCTCGTACGGGACTTTTGACTGAGTGCACATGAAAGGGAAACAATCATGAAGTACATTCAGGTTTTGTCCCTATTGGTTTTGATTCCACCACCATGGTATTGGTTGTGGTTACCTTAACCTCTTGAGTTTGTGTAGGAGTTTTTCTTGATTTTGGGCTCGAAAGCCCATCTAAGTAGAGGAATGGGTTCTTCTATATAGAGGATGGATACTCACCAAGTTAGAGAGAACGGTGTAAAGAAGGCGATGCATGTGCAATGTAGACATTAAGAAATGGACTCTAGTATTTACCGACTTTAGACTGTGTTCTTGGATGGTCACTTACTGATTTCTAGGATGTTGTTGTTTGTTACTGTAATCATAGTGGTACGGTAGTTTGTCCTTGTAGTAAATAAGTCTATCTTGGTCGACTCACCTTCGTTGTGAGAAGCAGAGATAATGGAAAGAGAAAAAATGTGGAGCTTTATAGGAATGAAGTTGCAAGAGTGAGGATACAAGGTGTTGGGCTATCAACACAACAAAACCCTCAAACCCTAGGTTAACCCGAACTAGGGTTAAAACTCACACAAACCTAAACTCAACCACTAACTGTGATTAGGGTGAAAAACCTTAGAAGGAAAAAGTGCCCCTGCATTGTCCACTTCCTTAAATAGTTCAATATTTCGAACGCTCCCTTGCAGTGATAAGGAGTGATCTTAATCACCAAATTAAAGTAAGCCAAAGCATTTGCTGAAAGCTTGAAACTTTTCTCTGGATAGAGCCTTGGTGAAAAGATCAACATTGTGATGTGTAGGACAGTAAATTTAACTGTTATCTCTTGCATGCAATCTCTCTCTGACATAATGATAATCTATCTCAATGTGTTTTGTATGTGCATGAAACATAGGAGTCTGTGCCACCACAATAGTGTGCTAACTATCAGTGAATATGGGAGTAGATGGCAAATCACCATGAAGATTTGCCATCAATAGTGTGAGCCATACAAATTCAATCATAGTTGTGAAGAACATCCCCTTCTTTCGTTATACAGTTAGAAATGTCAAGAGGTTTCAGCTTAGCAGTAGAGGTTGGAGGCCCTCCAGAGCTCCTCATTGGGATAGTTTTCAGATTTTTGCAGAGGTGTAGAAAAACTTTTGGAGGAGGCTCTAGAAATCCCTCAGGAATAGAAAGATCACTCTCTTCTTTTGGCTTTTTATTCATGTAGGGATTGTGGTAAAGGTGTGGAGATCCAGGTACGTGGCTGACCCTACTTGTCCGTGATGCCACGCAGCAATTGAGCCAGTTCAGCATTGCCTCTGGGAGTGCAGACATGCGAGGACGATCTAGAAGGTTGTTGCTAGGATATTTAGCATATTTCATAGAGCACCCTTCTTCATGACTTGGGGATGAGTGGCATGGTTCTCTCTTAGTGGCCCTCAGGTGTTTTTGGAGGGACATGACTTAGACTCAGCCTTCATTATACGACGACACTCTGTGGAGTCATGTGCTCTTCAGGATGTTCCCTTCACTCTTTCAGAGCTGCTCATGCCTCGTTAGACACATCATGGGAGATTCTCGCTACCATTGCTCTTGGCATATTTGGAGGGCCAGATATACAGAGGCGATGGAGGGTTCCCTGCTTCACCCTTCCCACTCTATGGCCACTATATGGACTGATACTATACACACACGGATGACCATTTGGGCGAGCATGCAGGGATCCTCCTGAGCAGCTAGAGATACTTTTTTCAGAGTTTAGAGAGGATCTCCTTTCTTCTCTGAATCTCCTTCAGGGTTGAGGTGGCATTTTCAGCCTCCACCTTGGATTTTTGTTAGCTCTTTTTGAGCTGGTCTTTTTTGACCATGCATGGCCTTGCTGTTTTCATTCATACTTAGTGAAGTAATCTTTTTGAAAAAAAAAGCTCATAGTTGTGAAGATTGCCTTGTAGTTAGCTTCACAAGATGATGCTACCACAATGGATTATTTCTTGCTCATCTGTTCTAGCTTCTTGTGAAGCAGCTCTCTCCAGTAGGACAACCTCTTGCAAATCCTCATGTTTGATAGGCTGATTCTGGAATCTGGATCTGATTGGGAGCAGTCCAATATGTTACTCCAGGGCTTGTAACTATTCCCTTCATTCCTATTATCCTCTAAACATTCAATATCTGCTTTTGTATTGTTTAGGCAAATCAACTACATGTAAGAGTT
This sequence comes from Dipteris shenzhenensis, assembly GCF_047967505.1. Taxonomy (NCBI): domain Eukaryota; kingdom Viridiplantae; phylum Streptophyta; class Polypodiopsida; order Gleicheniales; family Dipteridaceae; genus Dipteris; species Dipteris shenzhenensis. The sequence goes on from NC_141608.1 coordinate 4,500,690, forward strand.
GAAGTTGAATCGGGACTGGAAGTGGAAGCAAATTGTCCTTGTGTGTATGCTACAAGGGTAGAAATGAAGGGAAATGAGAGCTTTGTATTCTACAAATCCCAACCATTCTCGTATTGTTTAATCAGGACGCGTGTATCACCAACAGTTGGTATTAAGCTGCACAAGCAAATCTTGCTTCCCCTTGTATTTGGGCCGTCTTAGTTATTGATGATGGATGCTATTTTTGTGAATTGAACACGCATTGCTCACGTAGATGGCCACTTGTATTCTAGATTGTTTTTGTTGCAACAAATTAAGAACATTTAGCTACCATATTTTTACCCCTCATGTTTATATTTTTGCCCATAGTACTAGTTATGCTATGCATTTCTTATAGTGTTCTTTTCCTCCTAACCAGCCGCTCAGAGCATCGATTACTTCTCCGGGCAGACAATGCTGATAGTCGCCTTACACCTTTAGCACGTGAGATTGGGTTGATCGATGATAGAAGATGGCAGCAATATGAGAGAAAGCAATCTCATATCCAAGAAGAGAAGATTCGATTGCGTAAAGCTCGAGTATCTGGTATTCACTTTGGTCCTTGGACTATGTGGATGAGGCTGAATATCCCATTGTCTTTCTTTACAAGTAAAGTTTTAATTTGAAATCGATATTATGTTGGTATTGAGTAATTTTCTGTTTTGATACGTCCATTGAAGCATTCACTTTAACAAGTTGAGTTTGGTCTCTAGGAATGGATGCAATAGCACCAGAGATTGAATCAGTATCTGGTCAAGGTGTGAAAGAGTCGATCTCTTTGGATATATTGTTAAAACGTCCTCATGTGCATTATGACCTCTTGGAGAAATATGGACATGGAAATCCAAACCTGACTTTTCACGAAAAGGAGTGTGTTGAAATCGATCTGAAGTACGAAGGATTTATTATGCGTCAACGCATTCAGCTAGAGCAGGTGCTTTTCTTAGCTTTAAAGTCCGTTCCGGGTTTTGCAAGTGTATTTGACATTCTATCCAAGTTGTAATTGTAGGTCATCTGTGGGGAGCAATAAAGCTGGCAATGTGTGCGTGTCTGTGTGTGTGTGTGTGAGAGAGAGAGAGAGAGAGAAAGAGAGAGAGAGAGGGAGAGAGAGAAAGAAAAGAAAGAAAGTTTATTAAAGTCTTCGGAAGACCGATGGGTCTATGAGACTGCGAAAAAACCTGAATACAATGAGCTGTGGTAGTGGAGCTACTAAACGAGCGTCCACACCAATGCATAATGCAATAAAATGCAAAATGGGAGTACTAAGTCCTAAGTACAGCATAGTCATATCTGGACTATATATATATATATATATATCAATCTCAGCATCATCGTTGGAATCACCATCATAACCATCATCATCATCATCGTTAGCAACTGAATATTAGGATGGATGAGGCTTTGGAAGCGAAGGCATGAGGTCAGCAATAGAGCGTTGTCGCCCCCTCAAGGGTGCAGTCCTGGTACGTCTCCTGGTCATAGCTCTACGTCTAACCAAGGCCACTATGACCCCCGTCGGTCGGGCTCCGACCCTAAACAAGGAGGGGATGTCCTCAAGTGTGATCTGTGAGTCAACCCTCTGTTTGAGCTATCAGGTCACAGGCTCCGAGTTGCGGTCATGTCGAGGTCTCGCCTCATGGGGGTCTATGTGATCTGGCTGAAAGAACTCCCTGGTAGAGCTCTGAGAGATATCAGTGAAGGAAGAAGTCAGCTCCTGTCTCCATGCTCCGAGTATCTTATCTCGGTGTCTGAGCATCTCATGAATGAAACCAGCCAAACATCGCTGGTCTGGGTAGGAGAGGACACGAGCCAACATTCCAGAACTATCTCTAAAGAGGCAGTAGAAACGCCCTCGGATCTCATAGTAAACAGGACATCTGAAGATGAAATGCCCCGCTGTTTCAACCTCCTACATGTCACACAGTGTGCTTATGCGCCTCTCCCTGGGTAATCGCTCTGCTCTGCCGCTCTCGATACAAAGTCTATGTGAAGAGGCTCGCCCAAGGGAGATCCTCAGCGAGTGGGGTAGGTGAATCTGCGTGTATCATGGCGGATCAATGAAACCCTCTGCTGTGATATGTAAGAAGTGATCCTTAGAAGCCCAGCTTCACTGGGAGATCACTTGGGCCCAACCAAGTCCGGAATGTGTGTAGCTGTAGTAGATCCTCATGGATAACCTGGTTGATCTCGTGTAATAGGAGGGGAGAGAAAGGAGCATCCATGCTGTACTGGAAAGGAGGTAGTCTGTCCATGTGGAGCCCTAGTCCTGGAAACCATCTCTCTGTATGTGCATACCAACACCTCTAATCTCCCCTTGCTGCAAGTGCCATAGAAGAGGACAATGCTAGCCATGGTATCTTGCTATGCCCGGATGTGGAATCCCCATACTCCCTAACTCGGTACAGATATGTGATGACCTGAAATGCAGCATCTAGCTGTAATGGGGGTGACCCAAACTCCGCCCAAATGATCTTGTGAGGGACGGATGGCTTACCACGGATCATCCGTGATAACATGAGAACCTGTAACCACTCCACCCTGGCCCACTCTTTATCGGACAAGTCTAGCTCCCAACATGGACTGCCATACATCCCTGTCGGGCAGACCAAGGAGTCAAAAAGCAACCCTTTGGTCCGTGGATCCTGAAAGTGAGAGCGGAAGCACTGTCTCTCTAGTCTAGCCAATGACAGATTTGACACGGTTCTGAGAGCCTGCCTCATACGGCGCCTACTAGACTTGGGTTATGACCAGGAGATCATTTGGGCTGTCGTGGCACTTTACGAGAGAGTTTCAGGCAGAGTTCGGGCACCGGATGGATAGACGAGATCATGAGCACCATCGGGGTCAAACAAGGGTGTCCTTTGTCGCCTACCTTGTGATTGGTGGGGGGGGACCATCCCTCTAGATATCTCCGCGAGAAGTCCTTAGAGTCGGTAGTGAACAGAATGTTCAGTAGCTCCTCGTACCGACGCACGAAGTCAAGTTTCTTTGTGCGTACCAGACGATGGTACTCGCGTAGCGTCTTTGGTTCACTCGGAAGATTGTTTTTTGTCTCAAATCTGAGCTGACGGCGCAAAGCCTTACACTCATCATCGTACCAGCTATTATAGGGTATGGTCCCAGGAGGGTGTGAGCGGGTGGTGTGGGGGAAGGCATGAAGAGCAACCTCGTGTAGTGAGCGAGTGACTAGGGCAGCACAGACCTCTAATAAGGGTATAAAGTCAATGTATGTACAAACGGCCAGAGTAAGTAGGTGAGTGATCGCGTGCAAGCATATATCATAGTAGGTGGAGTAAGAACTCATTTGGGGGGGGGGGGGGGGGGGTAGAAATGCTAAAGAAAAGATAAGTATGATCAGCCCCTGGAGGGAGAGGTGCTACGGTAAAGTTAGTGATGCGAGATGTGAAGGCAGGGGATCCCATGATGTAGTCCACAACACGGAAGCCTCTCCCATGTGGAAAGTAAGTGAAGCCACCTAATGCGGGCCATCTGTCCAGACCATTATAGATACTAAGATCATGCATCCTGCCGAGGTCTAATAGGGCCTGCTAATAGGATGTGAGCGGTCCTCGTCTGTTAGCCGAAACTTGTAGCATACCTGCCTCCTCAAGGTCAATGTCTGGCAATAGAGTGGAATCATTCCTAAAGTCGAGGAGTGGTGTGTGACGAGCGCCTGTTATTGCGTTGAAGTCCCCAACTAGGAGGACTTCCCCACAGCTAGAGAAGTCAACAATGGACTGATAAAGAGCAGCAAATGCGGATGTCCCATCCTCCCCTCGAATATCTCTGGCAAAATAGGAGGTCTTGGGGGAAAGGTACCAAACTGCAATAAACAAATCCCAGCTATCCATGTGTCGAATTCGGATCCAGAGAAACCTAGAGTGTGGGTCTCTCTGCTCCACTGAGATGGCCCCCAAAAGTGTGGATCTGTAAAGGATTGCGACTTTTCCTGATTCTCGAACCCCTCCTGTATCCCTTGTCTCATCTGTGTAGGCAGACTACCATGTATACCGGCTGACTACTGGTAGTGGGCGCTTTGGACTCTGATGTGTGTTTGTGTAAAAGACTATGTCGTGACCTGTATAGGATTCCAGAAGTTCCCTGAAAATGCATACTCTGATGTCGTGACCTGTCGGAATCCCACATACTTTAATGTTGAGAGCCTTGCTGGTTCTCTGCTGCTGCTCTAGGAGGGTAGCCGAAACGGTTAGCCTTGCAGGTTACCGTTTGGCTATGTCGACCCATCTGGACGTCTTCTCGATGGCAGATTGCATGCTCGGAATCTATGCCTCTATAACTGGGGTGCTCCCTTACTATATGTATAGTAGTGACCTCCTGTCGGAGTTGTGAGATCTCCTGTCTGAGCCCCTGAATAATGATGACTGGGTAAGATGGGTGCGGTATGGGGATAATGAGGCGATCCCAGCAAGGTGAGGGAGCTTGGGTTGACTGAGAGGCAGAGGGGAGAGAAAGGTTGAGTAGTGCGGAACAACGTATGACCCCTCCAAAGTAGGTGTCATAATCGGAGAAAGAAGGAAAGAAAGAAAGAAATTTTATTAGAGTCTTCGGAAGACCGATGGGTCTATGAGACTGAAAGAAAACCTGCACATACTTGGATTGAGACATACCGATGCCACTTTGCTCTTGAGTGAACTGGATCCCCAAATAAAAGTGTAGCAGCCCCAAATCTGACATGTCAAAAGTGGTCTGCAATTTAGCTTTAAAATCTGCAATATTATCTTCATTTGACCTTGTGAGCAGTAAGTCATCTACATAAAGAATGATGACTAAAATATCCCCCCCCTTCCTTCTTGATGTAGAGGGTGCTTTCAGTTGGACTGTTGTGCAGCCCCTTGCTAGTCAGAAAGGCATGAATCTTTGCATACCATGCACGTGGGGCTTGTTTCAGCCCATACAAAGCTTTATTCAGCTTGCATATCTGAAGTGCATTTCCTGAAATTTCAAAGCCTGGAGGTTGTTTGACATAAACCTCTTCCAACAAGTCTCCATCAAGGAAGGCTGTTTTTATGTCCAACTGATGAACATTCCACTGAAAATTTGCAGCCATTGCAATAACTGACCGGATGGTTGTTATTCTAGATGTAGGAGCAAAAGTCTCCTCATAGTCTATGTCCTTTTTCTGAGCATATCCTTTTGCGACCAGCCTTGCCTTGTACCTGTCAATGGTGCCATCGGGCTTTCTTTTAACTTTGAAAACCCACCATGTACCTATGGCATGTTTACCTGGTGGCAAATCGACAACTTCCCATGTCTGATTTTTTTGAATGGACTGCAACTCATCGTGCATGGCATTCATCCAATGCACATTATCCTGTGCCTCTTCAAATGTCTCAGGTTCCTCCTCATCAAGAAGAGTACCTGCATAAGCTGATTCAACTGAAAGAGCACCTCCCCCATGCCTTACTGCACTCTGAGTTCTGCCAGGTAATGTGGCATCAATTTACTCTCCCTGAGAGTCTGTAACAGCCAATTTGGGACTGTTTTTGCTGCATGTATATCTGCAATTTCTTGCTGAACAACCTCTTCCACTGCTTGTGGAGGTGGTATGACATCCTGTGGCTGAATCGGAGCATGTGGAGGTATCTGAAAATTCTGATTTTCATCAGATATATCAGCAGGGGAACCCAACGTGATGGGTAGTAACCCCTCAAAGACATCACCGGAAGAAGAAGGCAGATCAAATTCAGCTTGAGTGTGAGCTGAATTCTGTGAAAATATTACATCTCTACTGACAATGATCTTGCGTGTGACAGGATTGTAGAGACGGTAGCCCTTGCTCTCTGCACTGTACCCAACAAAAATGCATTTGATTGCCTTATCAGACAACTTATGCTGAAAGTGAACAGGCACATGAGTGTAAGCAAGGCATCCAAAGACACGGAAATGATCCACTGAAGGCTTTCTCCCTTGCCACACTTCATAGGGAGTCTTGGTCTTCAAAGCTTTTGTGGGTGCCCGATTCAAAACATAATTGGCACACATGAGACCTTCAAGCCAAAATTTGTGAGGCAATTTTTTGCTTTTGAGCATACATCTATCCATCTCCATAAGAGTACGATTTTTTCTCTCAGCTTTCCCATTTTGCTGAGGAGTTAGCCTCACTGTAAGCTGATGTACAATGCCCTTGTCTTTCAAAAAAGCATCAAAATCTGCAGACAAGTACTCCCCTCCTCTCTCTGTGCATAATGTCTGTATCTTGAGTCCGGATTCATTTTCAACCATGGCTGCAAAGTGTTTGATGACCATAAACACCTCTGATTTGCATTTCAGCCCATAAACCCAAGTGTAGTTGGAGTAGTCATTTATATTTCGAACAGCTTTGACTGATCCATCCTTCTTAAAAGGAGATCTGTGCATTTTACCAAGAATGCACTCTTCACAGGCATGTGGAGGAGGTGTTTCAAGAGGTGGCAATGCATCAACCATGGCATGTTTTTGAAGCGTCATCAAGCTGTTATAAAGCATGTGTCCATATCTCGCGTGCCATAACTCCGCATTCTGCATAGCCGCAGTAGGAGTGGAAACTGCAAGAGCATGTGCTTGTCTTTTCTCATACATGTCAAGCTGAAAAAGCCCGCGCAACAGAGTGCCAGACAATCTCAAGGCATAGTCATGCTCTCTATCATGGACTGCACACTTGTCATCTTCAAAAATGACCTGAAATCCAGCTCTGTTAAGAGTGGATACTGAAAGTAGATTTTTTTGATACCAGGCACATACAAGACATCAGAAATTCTGAATGTTGAGCCATCAATGGCTTTAAGTTCAACTTTTCCTGTACCACGGACTGAATAGGAGCGGTGGCCAAGATGGGAGAGGGGCCCTGCATCTACAGTGGGAGCATGGAAAACCTTCAGGAAGCTTCCTGCAGGCCAACAGGCCGAGATGGTTCTTAATCTCAGAGGGAGTGCAGGGAGAGTCCAATAGATTGATGCAGCCTTGCCCTTGGATTGGGTGGACACAAATGACATGCCTATTACTTGCTCCACCCGGATGGGGGCATTTTCCAGATTGGGAGTTCCTTTACAGGTGATTGCTTTTCTTGACCCACATGAGGATGCCTTAGTATTTGATGTTTCCTCAGGGGGCAGGCTGTCCAGATCCACAGACGATATCTTGTTGGAGGTACTGTTTCAGCCAGTCAGGATAGTGGGCTTCATGGAGCATGGCTCTCTTTCACAGTGGTACTTGGATACTGACCCGCTTCTCCTCGCCCTTGGCTCATGGAGGCTGTGGCTCTATGGAGGTGTCCCAATTAAGTTTTTGCAGTGGGACCCTGGGGAATGGGAATGGATAGATGAAGGGCACCGAGAGAAGGGCATCCTCTTCTTTCGTTACACGGTCAGTAATGCCAGGAAATTCCAGCTCAGCTCTACGGGTTGGAAGCCTACCAGAGCTCCTCATTGGGAGAACTTTCAGATTTCTTTTGACTTGTAGAGAATTTTTTGGCAGAGGCTCTGGAAATCCCACCGGAATAGAAAAATCACTCTCTTCTTTTGGCTTTTTATTCATGGTGGGATAGCAGTGAACCATTGGAGATCCAAGTTCGGAGCTGACCCTTCTTGCCCTCGCTGCCTTTGTGCTTTGGAGACAATACAGCACTGCCTATGGGATTGCAGACAGGCGAGAATCATATGGAAGGGGATTGCAAGACTTTTCAGCACTTTCTATATGACCTGGGGATAAGTGGCTTGGCTTACTCTTTCAGGGCCCCAGGTGTTTTTTCAGAGACTTGACTCCTCTTGGGCTCTTCACATCTGACGACACCTTGTGGAGTCGTTCTCTCTAGAGGATGTTCTGGCCACTCTTTTCAGGGCTGCTTACTCCTCAGTTGACTCTCCATGGGAGATCCTAGCTAGCATTGCAGCATGGCACATTTGGAGAGCCAGGTGCACTGAGGCTTTGGAGGATTCTCAGGTTCACCCTTCTCAGATCTTGGCCAGTACTTGGACAGATACGATACACACTCTGATGGCCATTTGGGCGACCATGCAAGGATCATCTCGAGCAGCCTCCTCCAGGAGAGTTACTTTTCTCAGAGATTGGAGAGACTCTCCCTTCTTTGCTGAGACTTCAACAGGGTTGAGATGGCATTTTCAGCCTCAGACTTGGTTTCTTTCTACCTCATTCCTCTAAGGTGTTTTTATTACATGCTTAGCATGGTGTATTTCCGCACAGAGCTTGCTCTAGCGGGTTTCTTTCTTACTTAATAGAAGTCTCTTTTTTGGAAAAAAAAAAAGAATAGGAGTTGTTGGCACATGTGACCTTTTTACCAACAGGTGGTTGATGTAGAGATGTGAAGAGACACTTCCTGGAAGTGATATGCTTTGAGGCACCGCTGTCAAAATACCATGTATTATGGGTCTCATTGACACTGAAAGCTGATGCATCCTTGGAAGAATCATAACTGCATGTCAGAAAAGCATAAAAGTCATCATTGACACTGAAAGCTAATGCATCCCGAACAGCCAACTGAGAGTCTGAAATACAAGACAAGAAGGCAAAGTCGTGCTCCACAAAGTTGGCTGTAGCTTGCTCATTGTCAGATGCATGGGGAGCTGAATATGAGACAGACATACCGGAGCTGTTTTTCTTTTCTTTTGGAAGCCTTTTCTTGCATTCTCCAATGTAGTGGCCTGGCTTTTTGCAGTAATGACATATTCCCTTCTTCTTGGGTTTACCTGCATCATCTTTAGCCTTTTGAGAAGGCTGTCCTGAACCACTGGAAGGTTGATTTGCTGAAGTCTTTGCGCTTGAATTTTGAGAGCATGGCATGTTCACCTGCTCGTGAAGCCATGTTTTTCCTGGTCTGCTCTTCTTGCAGCAGAAGTCCTATCAACTCCTGAACAGTGAGAGGATTTGCACCCCCGCTCAACGACAAATTCAGCGAGGTATGAAAGCTGAGATAAGACTCAGGAAGAGAATTCAGAGTAGTGGTAATCATCTCTGAATCAGGAATGATCTCATCAATATTCAGCAACTACTCTCGTAAATCTTGTAGCTTTGTGAGGTGCACTGACATGGAGTCACCTTCTTCCATATGTGTATGAGACAATTCTCTTTTCAAAAAAGTCACCCTGGCATCATTCTGAGCTGCATACATGCTCTCCAAAATATCCCATGCTGCCTTTGAGGTCTTACACGACCGAATATGCGGAATGATGAATCTTTTCACTGAAAGAGAAATACACGACAAAGCTAAAGCATCACGTGAATCCCATCTCTTCTGCTCTGGAGTGGTAGGTATAACTGCACCCATAACTTGTGCTGCAGCTGTACCCTGTGCACGACCTCTGCCTCCTTGTTGGGGAGGGGTATTAGGTGCCACATTTGCTGGCCGGAACTCATCCCCACTTACATAGTCCCATAAATTACGAGAAATCAGAATATTGCGTACCATAAAACTCCAGAGGGAGTAGTTGGTACCATCTAGCTTGTCCTCTTGTGAGAGACCACTGAAACCGAAATCATTCTGATTTTGCTGGCCATGTCTGAGAAAGAAAATACAGCAAATGCAAATCTGAATTCCCTTGCTGGGAATGGAGTGCACAAATCCCCAAAAACACAGCCAAACACTGGCTAAAAATGCAACTCAAATCTCTGTAATGTCTCTGTCAGAATTCTGCCAGAGCATCCAATCTCTCCCAAAACCTGCTAAAAGCGCTTCAAAGCACTAAAAAAAAAGGCAGTGTGAACTGAAATCTGTCAAATTGCTCTCCCAACACAAAAGCCCTAATTTGTGGCTTGAAATTGCAACCAGAAAGGGGCAAATTTACTAAAAGCCCCAAATCTGCAATTTCTGAACAAAAGCCCCAAATTTGGAGTTGAAATTGAGCCAAATTTCACCCAAATAGTTAATCTCCTGCAAAAGCCCCAATTTCTTGGCCAATCTTTGCAATTTGCTTGCAATGTGTGCCAAAATTTTTACAAAAGCCCCAAATTTCTTCTACACTTGCAGATTTACTGCAATGTTTGCCCAAAAAATCCAACTGTGCTCCCACAAAACTGAGCCAAACAATGGCTATATGCAAAGAATGCGCCTGCAAATGAACCTTGCAAGTAGAACCCTGCTCAAAATTCCTGCATAAATGCGAATTTCCAAGCCCACCTTCAAACTGTACGGCAATTTGTACGGAAGTGTACGGAAGATGCTTGAAGCTAACTGCAAGTGTACGGCGCCACACGTGCGGTATGGTCGACGATGTACGGCTGGCGACAATGACGAAGTGTACGGCTGATGCAGGCTGATAGTACAGATCTGTACGGGGCTTTCGACAAGCTGGTACGGGTACGGAATTGTACGGCGAAGATACCACCAACGGAACAAATAGTACGGCGCAGGTACGTACAGGGATGCATGCTATACGGCGCTTGTGTACGGAGCTGTACGGTGGTTTGTATGTACAGTCTGGAATCTGTACGGCGCTGTTGACGAGCTGGGAGCTGTAACGGCGCACATGTGAGCTGTACGGGACAGTACGGAAGGCACTGTACCTGCGGGACTGTACGGAATCAGTCCGTACAGATTGTACGGACGATCTGTATGGACGACGAGCGATTGGAGTAGGGAGCTGTTGGGCTGGAGCTGGAGGCGAATGTGCAGCAGGAGCAAGAGCAGGAAGAACCCGCTCTGATACCAAATGTGAGAATGGGAGACAGAGAGCAAATGAGAGAACAAGAGCAGGAGCGTAAGAGCTGAAAGCTTAGTTGCAAATAGATGAGTGTAATACAATTGAATAGAGTAATGGGTTTTGTCTAAGTGACAAAACCTTATCATTTCACTAACCATAGTTAGTGAACTAATTGTGGTTAGGGGGAAAAACCTCTAAGTGAGGGAAAAGTGCCCCTAACCTACTTATTACATTACATTGGTCACTCCTAAATTATAGCAATAATTCTAACAAGCACTCCACCTGTGTCCACTCTATCTCGGACATGTCAGGCCCCCAACAAGGGCTGCCATACATACCGGCTGGTCGGACCAATGAGTCAAAGAGAAGAGCCTTGGTCCGAGGGTCCTGGAAGTGAGAGTGAAAGCACTGTCTCTCTAGCTAAGCCAGTGAGGCGTATCCCTTGCTCAGTCCGGCCTGCATCGCTGGTCTCATTGTGAAGATCGGGCCGGAGAAGATGACCCCCAACTAAGTGTATGAGGATACGATCTCAACTGGTGACCCACCCAAAGTAAAAGTAAACTGCTTCCGTTGCATGTTTGCTCGAGAGGTGTTAAAGATCATGACGTTGGTCTTGCCAAGGTTGACCTCCAAATCATGGGATAAACAAAAAGCCTGCAGTGCATCCAGGTGTCGCTGGAGCCCCTCGGGTGTGGACGACAAGAGTGCCACGTCATCTGCATAAAGAAGAATCCAAATGATGATCCCGGCAAGTGAGCAACCGGTCTCTCCGAACGTCCCCATGAAAGTCTCAAGCTCATCGATGTAGAGGCCAAACAGGGTCGGTGATAAGGGACAACCCTATTTGACCGCTATGGTACTCAAGATCTCATCTGTCCGTACGAACTCGGCTTGAGACTCTCTCATACAGTGCCATGACTGCCCAAATGATCTCCTGATCAAGTCCCAGTGTCTGTAGGCGTGTGATAAGACGAGCTCGAGGTACTGTGTCAAAAGCTTTGCGGAAATCCACAAAGCAACAGTATATTCTCTCCTTCTGTGATCTGGCCTCCTCAATGACACTCCTCAATGTGAGTATGTGATCCATAGTTCATTGGTCTCGTCTGAAACCGGCCTGACCCTGTGCTCTGAGCCCTCTCATCTCTGCGAACAAGGCTGACCGATGCAGCTGCATAGATCTTGGACCTCACATGTCCAATCATGATAGTCTTGTAGTTACTCGAGTCCATGGGATCCCCTACCTTGTGGATGGGGGTCATGGTGTTGAGTGTCCAAGTGCAGGGGAAGCCAAGGCAAACATCGTCATTGAATAGCTTTGCTAGGATTGGGGCTAACGTGTCAATCCCATATGCGATAAACTCAGTGCATAGCCCCTCGTGATCCTTAGCTTGGCCATTGTGCAGTTTCAATGTCGCGTCCTTGACTCCCCCTCTGGTGAACAATGTGCACGTGGTGGGACGAGGTGTGTGTATGAGGTCTGGAGTGGGTTGGTGTGGGACATCATATAGATGGTGTGCATACGTGTGCCAGACTCTCATGTCGGTGAGGGGTGATGGGGACCTACACTCAAGGAATCTCTGCCAAAAATCCTTAGAGTTGTTGCTGTACAAGATGTGCAGCAGCTCCTCCTCATTTTGACAAAGAAAAGCCTGCTTCTTTCGACGTACGAGACATCGGTACTTGCGTACCGTGTCTGGTGTGTTGGGGAGGTGACATCTGGTTTCAAGTCGGAGCTGGCGGCGATAAGCCTTGCACTCCGCAGCGTACCAATTGTTGCAGGGTACAGAACCAAGTGGTGGTGGTCTAGTGGACCGTGTGGTGTGGGGAAAGATTTTGAGGGCAACCTCGTGGAGTGTGCGACTAATCAGGGCAGCACGGTCCTCTATGAGTTGTATGTGATCGATGTAGGTTGGGAGTCTGTTTAGGCATCCAGAGTAGGTCGGTGAGAGGCTGTAATCAAAGTGTATGTCGTGGTAGGTGTCGTGCTTCCTATGTGGTGTGTGTGGTGTGGCTAAGCATGGGGTGGCATTAGTGAAGAATAGATATGTGTGATCAGCTCCTGGAGGGAGTGGTGCTACGGTGAAGTCGGTGATACATGAAGTGAAGGTAGGGGATCCCATGATGTAATCTACTACACTAGTGCCCCCCCGTGTGGGAAGCAAGTAAAACCACTCGTGGGTCCTCAATCTGTACTGGTGTCAAGTCCTCGTCCATGGACAGGGAGGCTCTCGTAGAGAGGCTCGGCGTCGGAGTGTCGCTAGACGAGCATGTGAATCTCTGAAGCGAATGACTAGGGGCTGTTCTTGGTTGGGATCTCTCCCAACACGCCATGCTCCCTCTATGCCATGGTCGGGGACCCCCATGGTGGTAGTCACAAAGGTAATTGCCTCCTCCATGGGCATCGTAGTGGTGCTGGTGCTGTCTCGCGTGATCCCTCATATCCGGATGTTGAGGGCCTTCGAAGCCCTCTGCTGCTGTTCCTGTATGGCGGCTGAAACGGTTGCCTTTGCGGGCTCCCGTTTTGCCACATCCACCCATCTAGTCGTCTCTGCTATAGCCGACTGTATCGTGGCTATCTGTGCCTCCATCTCTGTGACTGGGGTCCCTTAAGGCGCTGCTCTGAGGGTCCCGAGCTCCTCTCGAAGCTGTGTGATGTCGTGTCTGAGTCTCCGGATAAGGGTGCCCTGCTCGATGCGGGCCTGCTCCTGGGTGTATCGGGCCTGCTCCTGGGTGTAATGTGTTAGCTCTGCCTGACGAGCCCAGATGCTGTGTATCTCAGCCAATAGGGAGTCCCAAGCATCTAGTGGGGGCCTAAGATGTTCTGGAGCACTGCCTCTCTAGCCTGGCCAATGAGGCATACCCTCTACTCAAGCGTGCCTGCATTGCGGGTCTCATAGTGAAGCTCGGTCTGGAGAAGATAACCCCAAGATAAGTGTATGATGAAACTATCTCAACAGATGACCCCACAAATGTGAACTGCTCCTGACGCATGATGGCTCGAGATGTATTGAAGATCATGACCTTGGTTTTACCCAGGTTGACCTTCAAATCATGAGACTCACAAAAGGACTGTAGTGCGTCTAGGTGTCTCTGAAGCCCCTCCGCTGAGGAAGACAAGCGAGCCACGTCATCTGCATAGAGCAAAATCTGGATCAGCGTGCCTACAAGAGAGCAACCTACACCCCCCTGTGTCTGCATCACTGTTTCAAGCTCGTCAATGTAGAGGCCAAACAAGGTAGGTGACAAAGGACACCCTTGTTTGACCCTGATGGTACTCATGATCTCGTCTGTCCACCCGGATCCTACCAGAACTCTGCCAGAAACTCTCTCGTAAAGTGCCATGACAGCCCAAATGATCTCCTGGTCATAACCAAAGTCCTGTAGGCGCCGTATGATGCGGGCTCTCGGGACTGTGTCAAATGCCTTGCGAAAATCCACAAAGCAACAATAAACCCTCTGCTTCCGTGATCTCGCCTCCTCGATGATACATCTGAGCATCAGAATGTGGTCCATGGTTCCATGATCACGCCCAAATCCGGCCTGTCCTGCTACTCTGAGTCCTCGACACTCTGCAAGTCTGCTAACCTTGGAGTCAAGTACTGATGCATAAATCTTGGACATGACATGTCCAATCATAATGGTCCTGTAGTTCTCTGGGCTCATGGGATCCCCTGCCTTGTGGATGGGTGAGATAGTGTTAATGGTCCAAGTGTGTGGAAATCCCAAACAAACCGCTTCATTAAAAAGCTTTGCTAAGATCGGGGCTAGGAGGTTAATCCCATATGCAATGAACTCAGTACATAGTCCCTCATGATCCCTCGCTCGGCCATTATGAAGTTTCATTACAGCATCCTTTACCCCTTCTCTAGTGAAGAGGGTACAGGATGTGGGACGAGGCATGTGTGAGAGGCTGGGGACTGGCTGATTTGGGATGTCATAAAGTGTGCGTGCATAATCAAACCAGATCTGGGTGTCGGTGAGTGGCGGAGGGGAGCGTCCTTCTAGAAATCTCCGCCAGAAGTCCTTAGAGTTGTTACTAAACAAAATGTTCAGTAGCTCCTCCTCGTTTCGATGAACGAAGTCTAGTTTCTTCCTTCGTACCAATCTACGGTATTCACGTAGCGTATCTGGTACGCTCGGAAGACTGTTTTTGGTTTCGAATCTGAGTTGATGGCGTAAGGCCTTACACTCATCATCGTACCAACTATTACAGGGTACGGTTCTAGGGGATGGTGGGCGGGTGGAGCAGGTGGTGTGGGGAAAGGCGTGAATGGCAGCCTCGTGTAGTGAGCGGGTGACAAGGGCAGCACGATCCTCTAAAAGGGGTATGAAGTCAATATAAGCGAGAAGTATGTACAAACGGCCAGAGTAAGAAGGTGAGTGATCCCGATCAAAGCGTATATCATGGTAGGTGGAGTAAGCCCTGAGTGGGGTGGAAGGTGCTGTGAGAAGGGAGGTGGAGATGCGAAAGAAAAGGTATGTGTGATCAGCCCCTGGGGGGAGAGGTGCTAGAGTGAAGTCAGTAATGCGAGATGTGAAGACAGGGGATCCCATGATGTAATAATCAACACTGGAGCCCCCCCCATGTGGAAAGCATGTGAAACCACCTGAAGCGGGCCATCTGTCAAGACCATTATAGATAATGAGATCATGTATTCTTCCCAGGTCTAATAGGGCCTGCCCATAGGATGAAAGTGGACCTCGCCTGTCAGCCGAAACCCGTAGCATACCTGCCTCCTCAAGGTCAACATCTGCCAGTAGAGTGGAATCATCTCTGAAATCAAGAAGTGGTACCTGACGGGTCCTTGTCCTCGCGTTGAAGTCCCCCACTAGAGGGACTTCTCCGCAGCTAGAAAAGTCAACAATGGACTGATAAAGGGCAGCAAATGGGGATGTCTCATCATCACCTCGAATATCTCTGGCAAAGTGGGAGGTCTCCGGGGGGAAGTAGCAAACTGCGACAAACAGATCCTGGCTATCCATGTGTCGTATTCGGATCCAAAGGAATTTGGAATGTGTATCTCTCTGCTCTACTGAAACGATCCCCCGAAGTGTGGATCTAAAAAGGACTGCAACTCCACCTGAACCTCAAACTCCTCCTGTACCCCTCGTCTGATCTCTGTAGGCAGACTCCCATGTATATCCGCTGACTATTGGGAGAGGGCGCTCTGGACTCTGATGTGTCTCTGTATAGAAGACTATGTCGTGGCCTTTATAGGATTCCGAGAAGTTCCCTGGTTCTGACCATAAGGTACCATTACAGTTCCAAATGGTGCAGGACAGGGTCTCGGATATCTAAGTCTCATAGGCCCCGCTTCCCTATGTAGGGGAGGGGGCAGGTGCCCTACGAGGGCCTGTAAGAAGTCGTCCCTCTCGTACCACTGCCCACTTCCCCTCCTTTCGGGCCTGATCCCGCTGTTGCAGCAAAGAGCGCCTCTCCTCAACCTGTAGAGGTGTGAGATCCTCATCCATAGAGATCGCTGGCTAATCTCGAAGGACTGACCTGCGTCGTAGAGCTGAAAGTCGCGCCTGAGTGTCATGAAATCGAATGATCAGGGGTTGCTCTCGGTTGGGATCCCTCCCCACCCGCCATGCCCTCTCTATCCTGTGCTCAGCCACACCCAGGGTAGCAGTCACGAACGTAGTCGCATCTACCATCGGTGTAGCCTCAGTGTGTGGGATCCCGCGTACTCTAATGTTGAGAACCTTACTGGCTCGTTGTTGCTGCTCCATGAGGGTAGCCGAAACGGCGACCCTTGCGGGTTCCCGTTTGGCCACGTCAACCCATCTGGAAGTCTCCTCAATAGCAAATTGCATGCTCGCAATCTGTGCCTCGACCACCAGGGTACTCCCTGGGACAGTGTGTATGGCTGTGACCTCCTGTCGGAGCTGCATGATATCCTATCTGAGTCCCTGAATAAGATCTGCCTGCTCCCGAATGGCCCTAGCCTACTCCTGTATGATGCGGCTCTGCTCTTGGTTGGAGCGGACGTGCTCCCGTGCGAAGCGAGCCAGCTCCATCTCACGCTCACGAAAATTATGTATCTCCGTGAGTAGGGTTCTCACTGGCCTCTGGTGTGTCAGTCCACCCATGTCCATGCTGAAACTGTGGTGCCTGTGGCATGAAAGAGTGGGACTGAGTCCGAAAACTGGACGGTGGCTGAGTGAGGAACGAAGATGACAGTGGAATGGGTGAGGTAGTCCCAACGGGGTCTGGGAGGATGGGCTGACTGAGAGAGAGAGGGGAGAGTGAAGCATAATGCGGCACAGTGTATGACACCTCGGAAGTAGGTGTCAAAAGCTGTGTGAGAGCTGTAACAGGAGAAGAGGGAAAGGGAACAACAACCGGCGCCATGGGCATGAGTATGTCACTGATTGTAGATGTAGATGGAGCTGAGACTGGAACTAGAGCTGGGCCTGAAGCGGGGACTGAAGTCGAAGTAGAGATAGAGATAGAGGGAGCTGAGGTTGGAGCTGAAAACGAAACTGACACTGTAGCGGGAGTTGAGGTTGAGGTTGAGGTAGAGATAGATGCTGAAGAAGCTTAGGCGGGTCCTAACTTTGCCTTGTTGTTTCCCCGAGTCCACTTCGGTTGTAACGTGTGTTCACATCCTCCAAATTCAGTTGTGTCGTTTGCTTTTTTTTGTTGTTGTTATTTTCGTCTTTCTTGGCTTTGTCCCCCATTCTCTTGGGGTGCGGGTGCAGATCGTAGTGTTAATGTTCAACCGGGAGCGGGAGCAGCAATTCCCCCCCCATAATGGGAGGCACGTCCAGTGTGAGGTGGTGGAGAGGTAGTGCGGAAGCCTGAACTGGAGAGGAAGCCAAGAGGTGGAGGAGGAGGAGAGGCCAGTTTTTTTTTTAGAGCAACAATGAGAGCAAGAAATGGGAGAGAGAGTGAGCTGAAAGCTTAGTTGCAATAGAATGAGAGTAAGAGTGGTACAACTAAAGGAGTGAGATAAGGTTTTGTCCTAGTGACAAAACCTTAGTAGTCACTAACCATAGTTAGTGGACTAACTGCGGTTAGGGGGAAAAACCTCTTAAAGAGGGAAAAGTGCCCCTAACTAGCTTATTAAATTACATTGGTCACTGCTGAATTATATCTATAATTCTACCACCCCCCTGCAGTGCCAATGTCATGTACAAGGATGATTAATCACCAAATGGATATAAGTTCAGGGCAGTGCGAAAGGCCTCAAACTTTTCACGTGGAAGTGCTTTGGTGAAAATATCTGCAACATTGTCATGTGTGGACACAAAGATCATACTGATCTTTCCTGCATGCAACTTCTCTCTGACGTAGTGATAGTGAACCTCAATGTGCTTCGTGCGAGCATGAAACACTCGATTCTTTGCCACTGCAATGGCACTCTGACTATCAGTGAGAATTGGAGGACCCTCCAATGACAGATGAAGATCAGCAAATAGACGACGCAGCTAGACACATTCAACTATTGCTGTGAAAGCTGCCCTGTACTCAGCTTCACATGATGAGGTAGCCACTTTAGATTGTTTCTTGCTCAGCCAGGAAATGCAAGCTCTACCCAAAAAGAAACAATTGCCACTAGTGGACTGCGTGGTGTCATAATCACCAGCCCAATCTGAATCACTGTAGGCATGCATGTGCAAGTCACCGCCCCTGGGAAATAACAAGCCAAAAGACTTCGTGCCCTGCAAATAACGAAAGATGCGTTTAACTGCCTGCCAATGCATAGTTTTTGGGCTGTGCATATACCTGCTCACCTGAGATACTGCAAACTGAATATCAGGTCTAGTGTTGCAGAGATAAATGAGGCATCCAACAGCCTGACTGTAAAATGTGGCATCAACTGATTCTCCTGCATCATGCATTGTGAGTTTCAGCCCCGGCTCCATGGGAGTGGCTATGGGCTTACAATCATGCATGTTGAATCTGTTCAAGAGTTTCTGCACATACTTGGACTGAGACATAACAGTGCCACGTCTCTCTTGAGAGAATTGGATCCCCAAATAAAAGTGAAGCAGCCCCAAATCTGACATGTCAAAGTTGGTCTACAAATCAGCTTTGAAATCTGCAATATTATCTTCATTGGACCCTGTGAGCAGTAGGTCATCGACATAAAGAATGATGACTAAAATTTCCCCCCCATCCTTCTTGATGTAGAGGGTGCTCTCAGTAGGACTATTGTGCAGCCCCTTGCTGGTCAAAAAGGCATGAATCTTGGCATACCATGCACGAGGGGCCTGTTTCAGCCCATACAAAGCTTTATTTAGCTTGCATACCTGAAGTGCATTTTCTGAAATTTCAAAGCCTGGAGGTTGTTTGACATAAACCTCTTCCAACAAGTCTCCATTTAGGAAGGCTGTTTTAATGTTCAACTGATGAACATTCCACTCAAAATGTGCAGCCATTGCAATAACAGATCGGATGGTGGTCATCCGGATGTAGGAGCAAAAGTTTCCTCATAATCTATGCCCTTTTTCTGAGCATAGCCTTTGGCAACGAGCCTTGCCTTGTATTTGTCAATGGAGCCATCTGGCTTCCGTTTCACCTTGAAAACCCATCATGTACCAATGGCATGTTTACCTGGTGGCAAGTCTACGACATCCCAAGTCTGATTTTTCTGAATGGACTGCAATTCATCGTGCATGGCATTCATCCAATGCACATTGTCCTTTGCTTCTTCGAATGTTGCAGGCTCCTCCTCATCAAGAAGAGTACCTGCATATGCTGATTCCATTGAATTAGCACCTTCCATGTGCCTTACTGCACTGCGAGTCCTGCCAGGTAATGGAGCATCAATCTTACTCTCCCTGAGAGTCTGTAACAGCCAATTGGGGACTGTTTTTGCTGCATGTATGTCTACAATTTCTTGCTGAACCACCTGTTCCACTGCCTGTGGAGGTGGCAAGACATCCTGTGGCTGACCTGTGGCTGAACTGGAGCATCGGGAGGTGGCTGTAAATTCTGATTTGCATCAGAAATATCAGCAGGGGAACCCAAGGCAATGGGTAGTAACCCCTCAAAAACATCCTCTGAAGAAGAAGGCATATGAAATTCAGCCTGAGTGTGAGCTGAATTTTCTGCAAATATCACATCTCTACTGACAATGATCTCGCATGTAGCAAGATTGTAGAGACGGTACCCCTTGCTTTCTGCACTGTACCCAACAAATATGCACTTAATTGCCTTATCTGACAACTCATGCCGAAATTTAACTGGCACATGAGCATATGCAAGGCATCTAAAGACACGGAAATGATCCACTGAAGGCTTTCTCCCATTCTAGACTTCATATGGAGTTTTTGTCTTCAAAGCCTTAGTGGGAGACCGATTTAAGATGTAGTTAGCACACATTAGACCTTCAAGCCAGAATTTGTGAGGCATGTGTTTGCTTTTCAGCATACATCTGTCCATCTCCATAAGAGTTCTATTTTTCTACTCAGCTTTGCCATTTTGCTGAGGGGTCAGCCTCACTGTGAGCTGATGCACAATACCCTTGCCTTTCAGAAAAGCATCAAAATCTACAAACAAATATTCCCCACCTCTATCTGTGCGCAATGTTTGTATCTTGAGTCCAGATTCATTTTCAACCATGGCTGAAAAGTGTTTAAACACCATGAACACTTCTGATTTGCGCTTCAGCCCAAAGACCCAAGTGAAATTGGAGTAATCATCAATAAAAGTAACAAAGTAGAGATGACCACCCAATGATGGAGTCTCATGGGACCACAGACATCATTGTGTATAAGCTGTAATTTTCGGACAGCTTTAACTGAACCATCCTTTTTGAAGGGGAATCTGTGCATCTTGCCTAAAATGCACCCTTCACCGGCATGTGGAGAAGGTATCTCAAGAGGTGGCAATGCATCAACCATAGAGTGCTTCTGAAGTGTCATCAAGCTGTTGTAATGCATGTGGCCATATCTGGCATGCCATAATTCTGCATTCTGCATGGCAGCAGTAGGAGTAGAAACTGCAAGAGCATGGGCTGCTCTTCTCAAAAAGATCAAGTTGAAAAAGCCCACGCAGCAGAGTACCAGTAAATCTCAAGGCATAATCATTTTCTCTGTCTCGGACAGCACATTTGTCATCCTCAAAGATGACCTGAAATCCAGCCCTGTTAAGAGTGGACACTGAAAGGAGATTCTTGGTGATACCAGGCACATACAAGACATCTGAAAGTCTGAAAACTGAGCCATCAATGGCGGTAAGCTCAACTTCTCCTGTACCACGAACTGAATATGACGAGTTATTGGCACGAGTGACTTTCTTACCAACGGGAGGTGGATGCAAGGAAGTGAAGAGACACTTCCTAGAAGTGATATGCTTGGAGGCACCGCTGTCAAAATACCATGTATTCAGTGTTTCATTGACACTGAAAGCTGATGCATCTGTGGAAGGATCATAACTGCAAGTCAAAAAGGCATATGTATCATCATTACAAGTGGCTGTACTATCCCGAGCATCTGGAGCAGCCAGCCTAGAATTTGAAATGGAAGATAGTAAGGCATAATCCTGTCCAACAAAGTTGGCTGCAGCATCCCCACTGTCAGATGCATGAGGAGCTGAATCTGAAACAGCCATACCGGAGCTGTTTTTCTTCTCTTTTGCAAGCCTTTTCCTGCATTCTGCAATGTGATGACCTGGCTTTTTGCAGTAATGACAAAAACCCTTCTTCTTGGGCTTACTTGCATCATTCTTAGCCTTTTGTGAAGGCTATCCTGACCCACTGGAAGGCTGATTTACTGATGTCTTTGCCTGTCCCTTTCCTTTTGACTTGAACTTTGAGAGCATAGCTTGTTCACCTGCACGTGAAGCCAAGTTTTTCCAGGTCTCTGCTCTTCCTGAAGCAGAAGTCCTATCAACTCATGAAAAGTGAGAGGATTTGCACCCCCCCTCAATGATAAGTTCAGCGAGGTATGAAAGCTGAGATAAGTCTCAGGAAGAGAATTCAGAGTGGTGGTAATCATCTCTAAATCAGGAATAATCTCATCAATGTTCAATAATTGCTCTCTGAGATCTTGTAGCTTTGTGAGGTGGACTGACATGGAGTCACCCTCTTCCATATTTGTATTACTTAACTCTCTTTTCAAGAAAGATACCCTTGCATCATTCCGGGCTGCATACATGCTTTCTAAGATATCCCACGTTGCCTTCGAGGTCTTACACGACCGGATATGCGGAATGATAAATCTTTTCACTGAAAGAGAGATGCATGACAAATTTAAGGCATCCCTTGAATCCCATCTCTTTTGTTCTAGAGTGGTGGCTACAGCTGCACCAACAACATGTCCTGCAGTTGCACCCTGTGCACGACCTCTTCCTCCTCCTTGCTGAGGAGGGGTATTAGGTGCCATACCTGCTGGTCGGATCTCACCCCCATTCACATAATCCCATAAATTGCGAGAAATCAGAATATTGCGTACCATAAAACTCCATAGGGAGTAGTTGGTACCATCCAACTTGTCTTCCTGTGAAAGACCACCGAACTGGAAATCATTCTGATTTTGCTGGACCATATTTGAGAAAGAGATTTTAGCAGATACAAAACTGAATTCCCTTACTGGGAATGAAATGCACAACTCCCAAAAAACACAGCCAAGCACTGGCTGTATATGCAACTCAGATTTCTGCACTTGCACTGTCGGAAATCTGTCCAAGCATCAAAACTCTCCCAAAATCTGCCAAAAGTGCTGCAAAACACTTACAGAGAGGCAGTGTGAACTGAAATCTCCAAAATTGCTCTCTCAACACAAAAGCCCCAAAATAGGCCAGAAATTACAACTAGAAAGGGGCAAATTGATCAAAAGCCCCAAATATTGCAAGAATTGCGCTCTGTCTACAAAAGCCCCAAATTTCACTGCGAAATTGGAGTGTAATCACAAAATTTCCAAATTTTTGAAAGAAATTGTACTACAAAACTGAAAGCCCCAAATTTCGAGCTTGAAATTGCAACCAGAAAGGGGCAAAAGCACAGAAAGCCCCAAATTTTGCAATTTCAGCAAAAAGCCCCAAATTTTTGGGCTAAACCTCTGAATCTGCCTGCAATGTCTGCTTCACAAGCAACTACGAACCCAAAAATACCCAAATGACTGCAAAAGAACCTTGCAAGTAGAACCGTGCTCAAAAGTCCTGCATAAATGCGAATTTCCAAGCCCACCTTCAAACTGTACGGCAGTTTGTACGAAATGTACGGAAGATGCTTGAAACTAACTGCAGGTGTACGGCGCCACACGTGTGGTACGGTCGACGATGTACGGCTGGCGACAACAACGAAGTGTACGGCTCTGCTGTACGGCGCAGTACGGATGTGCAGATCGTGGAGGTCGAGCAGATCTGTATGGTCGAAACAGCATACGGAGCGCTGGTACGGATGGTGCTCAGATTTGGTACGACGAAGGAACGTACGGATCTGCAAGTGACGAAATAGTACGGCGCACATACGGAACAGTACGGAAGGCAGCACATGTAATATTTAAGACTGTACGGAATCAGTCCGTACATATTGTACGGACGATCTGTACGGACTACGAACGATTGGAGCAGGAAGTTGTTGGGTGGAGCTGGAGGCGAATGTGTAGCAGGAGCAAGAGTAGGAAGAACCCGCTCTGATACCAAATGTGAGAAAGAGAGAGAGCAACAATGAGAGCAAGAAACGGGAGAGAGAGTGAGCTGAAAGCTTACTTGCAATAGAATGAGAGTAAGAGTGGTACAACTGCATGAGTGAGATAAGGTTTTGTCCTAGTGACAAAACCTTAGTAGTCACTAACCATAGTTAGTGGACTAATTGTGGTTAGGGGGAAAAACCTCTTAAAGAGGGAAAAGTGCCCCTAACTAGCTTATTAAATTACATTGGTCACTGCTGAATTATATCTATAATTCTAACACCCCCAGCGTACATGGCATGCAGACCCGCTGCTCTCTGGGTATACCTGCTGCTCTCCCTGCCTCGATCCTCAAAAGATGGGACGAAACTCGCATCCGACCAATGGCAATCCTCAGTGCATGGGAGACTCCTTTGTCCTCGAGATATTGGGGTGTAATGATGAGTCCCTCCTTTGATACTCTCAAGAAGTGGTGGCGGTAGATTTGGGTCTTGGTGGGGAGCTCCTGCCCCCCCCCCCCCCCCCCAAAGTCCGGGATGTATGAGGCTAGAGGAGGTCTAACCGTATGATACGGTTGATCTCATCTCGTGGGATCGATTCAGGAGGCGCATTTATGCTGTACTGAAAGGGGGGAAGCCTGTCTATCTAGATACGGTGCCTAAAAAACCATGTAGATATGCGTGCATACCATGTGTCGGCCCCGCTCTCTACTAGCCATCTGGATGACTCTAGGGCTAACCTTGGAAGTCTCGAGTGGGGTAAGTCCCAGACTCTATGGATGAAAGTCATTGTTGGGCCCCATCGTCACTTGTAGACACTCAAAGCTCCTCCAGTCTGTCCTCGAGAGATCGCATCCCCAGAAGGGTGCTGCATACATGGCAAGCGGTCGCTTCGGTGTGTCAAAAAGCCAGCCGTTCGTCGGTGGATCTTGAAAGTGCGCCTAGAAGCATTGTCGCTCTAGTCTAGCCAAAGCACTACGCCCTCTAGTGAGCCGTGCCTGGGCTGCATGGGTCATCGTGAAGATGGGTCCTATGGAGGCTGTTCCCAAATATGTGTACGACTGCACTATCTCCACTGTCTCGCCATGATAAGTGAAACTAAGTCAGCGAATCACTGCTCGTGAGGTGTTGAAGATTATAACCTTAGTTTTCCCAAGGTTGAGTGTCAGGTTTCTCTCTCTGCAGAACACCTCTAAGGCCTCCAGATCTTTGTGCAGCCCCTCTGCTAAAGAGGATATAAGGACTATATCATCAGTGTGTAACAATATCTATATGAGGAGATAACCCATTAATGAACCTTCGCCCCCTAGGTGATCTATAAAGGATGTGATCTCATCGATGTAGAGTCCAAAGAGAGTCGGTGAGAGAGGGCAGCCGTGCTTCCCCCCAATTGTGCTCTCGACCCAATCTGATAGACCGCTTGGAGCACGGACCCTACCTCTGACTGACTCATATAAGCTCATCACACCCCAGATCAGCGTCTCTGGAATCTGCATCTCCTGTAGTCTCCAGATCATATGGGATCATGGGACAGTGTTGAAATCCTTTCGAAATTCTAAGAAACATGTGTAGACTTTCTTATGTCTGGACCTCGCCTCCTCAATGACAGCCCTCAGAGTGAAAATGTGGTCTAGAGTAACTCTGAGTGCTGCCTCCTGAATCCTGCCTGCCCTAGGGCTCGCTGCCCCCGTGCCTGTGTATGATTGTTAATCTCCCTCTCTAGTACCGATCCATAGATCTTGGCCAATGTGTCACCTATTGAGATAGTTCCATCCCCCCTTGTGTCTATATCACTGTCTCGAGCTCGTCAATGTAGAGGCCAAACAGGGTAGGTGATAAAGGATCCCCTTGTTTGACCCCAATAGTGCTCATGATCTCATCTGTCCACCCCAACCTTACCCGGAGTCTGCCTGAGACTCTCTTGTAAAGTGCCATGACAGCCCAAATGATCTCCTGGCCATTACCCAAATCTTGTAGGTGTCGGAGGAGGCGGGCTCTCGGGACCGTATCAAATGCTTTGCAGAAGTCCACAAAGCAACAATACTTCCATGCCCTCGCCTCCTTGATGATACACCTCAGCGTGAGAATGTGATCCATGGTCCCATGATCCCGCCGGAATCCAGGGTGTCTTGCTGCTCTAAGTCCTCAACACTCTGCGAATCGACTAACCTCGGAATCAAGCATTGATGCATAAATCTTGGACATGACATGTCCAATTATAATTGTCCTGTAGTTCTCCGGCCTCATGGGATCCCCTGCCTTGTGGATGGGTGAGATAGTGTTAACATAGTTTTTTCCATACGTTACCATATGCATACATCATACGAGTATCGAAGTATGATTGGAGTATGGTTCAGCCCTAGGGTTGAAACATACGTGATCCTAATTTTACTCAAAAACATTTAGAAAGATATACATTGTACACATTACATTGACATAGAGCTACAAACTTTCTCTAGAGTCTAGAGTCATTTGGAATCTAGATTCTGATACATAGTGTCAATGATAGATCAATACTACACCAAACATCATGATCAAAGGTAGTAGGTAGTAGAAACTTGGAAGTAGGTACTGCACCAAAACATCAAAGGCAAAACATCATAGAAGAAAAGGCTGCCACAGCCTAGAAATAAAGCTGAAAATTGAAATGCATCACCATTCACAATCGATGAGGCTCAAGCCTTGAGCTGCAGCCTGCATCCTCATCCTCATCCTCATCATCATCTGCATCAGTGCCATCCTTCTCCTCCTTATCCTTCTCCTCCTTGAGACCATCCTTGAGGCCAACCACAACCAAAGTTGGCCAATAGTGTACGAAGTACGGATTAGAATAGTAGTAAACATGTGTTTTCCAAGGTTTGGCCAGGCACAAAATCGATCCCCCCTCCCAAACAACAGAAACCCCCCGGGCCCCCCTCACACACACACAACAAAAAAACCAAACCACACCCAAAAAACAAAACCCCGCCTATTTATTATTATTATTATTAAAAATTGTACGGAAAGCCGTACGAACGTTCCTACGGAACACGTATGAAAAAAACGTATGTACACGTACGGATGCAACTATGAGTGTTAATGGTCCAGGTGCGTGGAAACCCTAAGCAAACCGCTTCATTAAAGTGCTTTGCTAAGATCGGGGCTAGGAGATTAATCCCGTATGCAATGAACTCAGTGCATAGCCCCTCATGATCCTTCGCGTGGCCATTATGAAGTTTCATTATGGCATCCTTCACTCCCCCTTTAGTGAAGAGGGTGCCAGATGTGGGGCATGGTATATGTGAGAGGTCAGGGACTGGCTGATTTGGGATGTCATATAGTGTGCATGCATAATTATGCCAGACCTGGGTGTTAGTGAGAGGTGAGGGGGACCGTCCCTCTAGAAATCTCCGTAAAATGTCCTTAGAGTTGTTACTAAACAAAATGTTTAGTAGTTCCTCCTCGTTCCGACGAATGAAATCTAGTTTCTTCCTATATACTAGTTGACGATACTCGCGTAGAGTCTCTGGTTCGCTCAAAAGATTGTTTTTGGTTGTGAATCGGAGCTGACGGCATAAAGCCTTACACTCATCATCATGCCAACTATTACAAGGTACGGTCCTGGGTGGTGGTGAGCGGGTGGAGCGAGTGGTGTGAGCAAAAGCGTGACGAGTAGCCTCATGTAGTGAGCGGGTGATCAAGGTGTAGCGCGATCCTCTAATAGGGGCATGAAGTCAATATAAGCGAGAAGTATGTATAGACAGCTCGAGTAAATAGGTGAGTGATCGCGGTCAAAGCGTATGTCATGATATGTGGAGTAAGAAATTAGTGGGATGGGAGGTGCTGTGCAATGGGGAGTGGAAATACTAAAGAATAAGTAGGTATGATCAGCTCCTAGGGGAGAGGTGCTACAGTGAAATTAGTGATTCGAGATGTGAAGGCAAGGGATCCCATGACATAATCAACAACTCTAGAGCCTCCCCCATGTGGGAAGCATGTGAGACCACCTGAGGCGGGCCATCCATCAAGACCATTATAGATAATGAGATCATGCATCTTGCCGAGATCCAGAAGGGCATGCCCATAAGATGTGATCAGCCCTCGTCTGTCAGCCGAAACACGTAGCATATCTGCATCCTCAAGGTCAATGTTTGGCAATAGAATGGAATCATCCCTGAAATGGAGGAGTGGTACCTGGCAGGCGCCTGTCCTTGCATTGAAGTCCCGAACTAGGACTTGCCTGCGGCTCGAGAAGTCAACAATGGACTCATAGAGGGCTGAAAATGGAGATGTCTTAGCCTCATCTCGGATATCTCTAGCAAAGTGAGAGGTCTTGGGAGGGAAGTAGCATATTGCAACAAACAGATCTTGGCTGTCCATGTGTCGGATCGTGGAATGTGCATCTCTCTGCTCTACCGAAATGGTCCCCAAAAGGGTGGATCTCTAAAGAACTGCTAATCCTCCTGACCCTTGTACTCCCCCTATGTCCCTAGTCTCAATTCTGTAGGTAGACTCCCATGTGTATCCGCTGACTACTGGTAGTGGGCGCTCTGGACTTTGATGTGTCTCTGTGTGGAAGACTATGTCGCAACCTGTATAGGATTCCGAGAAGCTCCCTGGTTCTGACCATAAGGTACCATTACATTTCCAAATGGTACATGATAGGGTCTCAGAGATCTGAGTCTCATAGATCCCACCTCTCTATGTGGGAGGGGGGCCACATGCCTGACAGGGGCCTGTAAGAAGTCGTCCATCTCGTACTACTGCCCACTTCCCATCCTTATGGGCCTGATCTGGCTGTTGCAACAGGGAGCGCCTCTCCTCAACCAATAGGCACCTTCATACCTTCCATTGTCTAAAGGGGAATGAACACTAGGTGGTGGACTGAATGGGCATCCTGCCCACCATAATTGAGAAGAGGTTGCAGATTTCTGATGATAAGGATTTTCTGAGGGCAGTTGACCCTGGTACCAGCAGCAACAAAGGGCTAGAACTCCAACTGTCCTAGTCCCAACCAGTACCTGGGTACCTAGAATTGATGGCACAGACAATCCTGACCTGTTCTTGAAGCGGGAACAGGGTGCACAGGTGCAGATGCAATTTGGGGGAGCAGTTCTTGAAGTTGTTGAAATTCGAACAGGTTGCACAGGTGCTCAAGAGTTTCATATCGCGCAATGTAGGTCCCTTTTAGTGTCTCCCTGCACTGTACCCTGCCTGGAACAGCCCGTCAACAAGTAGTACTCCCCGTGAGGGCTTTGAGCAGCAATGCAAGGTGCCTCCAAAGGCAAGATAAACAAAGAAAATGAAAGTTGATAAGGTGATGTAGTGGAAGATCAGGATTAAATGAAAAAGTACATTGACATAGCCAACTTACAAGGTTCCTCCAAGGGCAAGAAATATTTCTTAGGGGGGTCTTAGCAAAGCTACTCTACAAGTTGTCATATTGGCCAACCGTCAATTGCTAAGTGACTTTGTACATGTTTGAGGCATTGAATAGGTTCGCAACCAGGCGGGGGAGGCCAGTGTGCTTGGAACAGAAGAAGACCAGAAGTAGAGGCCCCATGACTAGGAGTTGGAGCTAGGAGCAGTAGGCAGGATGGTCTTGCAGCTAGTTGCGAAGCAGCAGGATGGGATGAAATGAAATGTAACTGCCCTACTAAAGCCATGTGGAGACCTAGCAACATCTATGGGACATACTGGTAAGTTAAGCAGTTTCATCTTGTGGTGTAGCCTCATCTTGCTACACCATTCACTACAGATTATGAAAATCTAGGAAATCGTCAGACTATTTCTAACTTCATAATTTTTAGCGATTCCTTTATGTGCTTTCAAAACCCAGCATATTACTTGGGAGACAGTTTGCAATTTATTAACGTTTGCAGGGGCTAAAAAATCTATGAGACAAAAAAAATTCGAATCAAGGGAGAGTACATGGCCTGTAGGAAGCTATCGATGAACCTAGAAACAACTCAATGTGTCAAGAATAGTCCGTAATATGTCAAGCTATGTCACTAACAATATTGCATACGAAGAGGGTAACATTGCGCACAACGAGAAACAAATGGAATGTTCTCCTTTTTAAGTTCAAAATTGAGGCTTTTTAAATAACTTTTAAGAAAAGTAATGCATGGTATCACTATGGGAAAAAATAAATAAAAAGAGGTCCAAAATTTCAACAAATTGTTATTATGAATTTTAAAAAAGTGCATCTTTTTTATCATTCTTCAGAGCATAAAAATTACACATGTGACTTTTCTTATAATCACAACACTTGAATCTTTTAGCAATTTTCAGCATAGTGTAACCTAAAATATTATGTAATTTTTGCTATTTTAACAAAACCACAACCATTTAAATATATTAACGGGTATTCTATAAAGATATATAAAGTTATTGTAAAGTTAAAATAGGGGAAAATGAGTTGTGCTATTGTAAAAGTGTAGCTACTTTGGCTCAACATTCATGAGGTTAGGGTAACAAAGAACTCATAACTTCTACGTCTCAAATTAGAGAAGACAACTTTCAATCTAGTAAATGATTCAATAAAGTATATGGAATCTTTATAATAGTCTTATAGAGTCAAACCATTATGTATGAACTAGACTTCAATGATATCTTACATGTTAAAATATAAAATTGAACATAGTTACCACACGTTTGGAAAGTAGGCATTTCCAAATGTTTGAAAATTCTTTTTTTATTTTTCATGTTCGAACATGCATGTACTGTACTTTTTTTCATAAATATTATGTACATCTGTTGTAAACATGAAAACATGAATGGATATGCCTGAACTGCACATCATACATGTTGAATAGAGTCATAGGCTATCGGCATTAAAAGTTAAGTAATAAGCATGGTCGTGATTTAAGTATGATTCATGCTTTAGATTCGACAAGGCTTTACTTTACCATGGATTAAGCAATCATTAACAAATGTAATAAAGAACTTTAAGGTTTTCACATAATAGGCATTGAGAACCATAAATGATTAACTTATGTCATAAAGTTTAACCATAAAGCAAATTCCTCCCTGCAAGGGGGGAGGGAGGAGGGGGGTATGAGTCCTCCTGCCAGTGTCGCCATACCCTAAAAAGGCTCCTCATCAATGGGTCCCCCTTATTATTATTATTATTTTTCAAAGAAAGGAAGCTTCTATTAATCCTTGAAAGATTTCATACAAGACAACAGCCCGGAAGGTGCTGAGTATGAAGAAAACCGGAAAAGGCTAGACAAAACGGGCATGTTCCAAAGAAGCCCAGCTCATTGCCTAGGGGATCTCTGGAATTAAGGCTAACAGCCAAGTGGGGGGACTATGCAGCCAGCGAATCCCTCGCAGAGTGAAGATGTAGAAAACACCTACAGGCCAAGCCTTGCAGAAACGAGCATGCCTCTCGATAGTCACCTTGGAGCCTGGAGTCCCACGCTCCCAGGTGGACTGTGAAGTGTAAATGATATCCTGCCAAATGGCAACCAAGGTAGTCGAGGGTGGAACCGGGTGCTCTCCCATCACAAGAATGCACCGAGCCACCCAAATGTTCCAAGCCATGATGCTGGCTACCACCTCTCAAACACTGTCCTCCCTAGGAGGAGGAGGAGCTAGAGTGTCAGGGGGGACTGCCTCGTGGAGTGCAATCCTGTGAATGCTTTGACCCTGTATCTGGTAGGCTAGGGAGAT
Source organism: Dipteris shenzhenensis (assembly GCF_047967505.1). Classification (NCBI taxonomy): domain Eukaryota; kingdom Viridiplantae; phylum Streptophyta; class Polypodiopsida; order Gleicheniales; family Dipteridaceae; genus Dipteris; species Dipteris shenzhenensis. The sequence continues at coordinate 4,531,600 of NC_141608.1, forward strand.
CTCATCAATCTGAGACGCTTCCCCCGCACTTGGACACTCAACACCATGACCCCCATCCACAAGGTAGGCGATCCCATGGACCTGAGTAACTACAGGACTATCATGATTGGACATGTGATGTCCAAGATCTATGCAGCTGTATTGGATGCATCCATCAGCCTGTTTGCACAGATGAGAGGGCTCAGAGCAGAGGATCAGGCCGGTTTCAGGCGAGACCATGGGACTATGGATCACATACTCACACTCAGGAGTGTCATTGAGGAGGCCAAATCACGGAAGGAGAGGGCATACTGTTGCTTTGTGGATTTCCACAAAGCCTTTGACACAATACCTCGAGCTCGTCTTATCACACGCCTACAGACACTGGGATTTGATCAGGAGATCATCTAGGTAGTCATGGCACTTTATGAGAGAGTCTCAAGCCGAGTTCGTACAGGCGCAGGTTGGACAGATGAGATCGTGAGTACCATAGGGGTCAAACAGGGTTGTCCCTTATCACCGACCCTGTTTGGCCTCTACATCGATGAGCTTGAGACTTTGATGGGGACGTTCGGAGGGACCGGTTGCTCACGTGCCGGGATCATCATGAGGATTCTTCTTTATGCAGATGACGTGGCACTCTTGTCGTCCACACCCGAGGGGCTCCAGCGACACCTGGATGCACTGCAGGCTTTTTGTTTATCCCATGATTTGGAGGTCAACCTTGGCAAGACCAAGGTCACGATCTTTAACCTCTCTCGAGCAAACATGCAACGGAAACAGTTTACTTTTACTTTGGGTGGGTCACCATTTGAGATCCTATCCTCATACACTTACTTAGGGGTCATCTTCTCCGACCCGATCTTCACGATGAGACCAGCGATGCAGGCCAGACTTAGCAGGGGATACGCCTCACTGGCTCGGCTAGAGAGACAGTGCTTTCACTCCCACTTCCAGGACCCTCGGACCAAGGCTCTTCTCTTCGACTCCTTGGTCCGACGAGCCGGTATGTATGGCAGCCCTTGTTGGGGGCCTAACATGTCAGAGATAGAGTGGACACGGGTGGAGCGCTTGCAGATCCTCATGCTCTCACGGATGATCTTGGGGAAACCGTCTGTACCACAGCACATCATTCTGGCCGAGTTTGGTGCTTCTCCACTCCAGCTAGATGCAGCCTTTCAGACCATCACATATCTACACTGGGTTAGATCATATGGGGACTGCACATCAGGGAGACAGAGGTTGCCATGGTTGGCTCTCGATTCGTCCATGAGGTTGGCAGCAGAGGGAGACGAGCGATGCTGGTATGCACGGACTCACAGATGGTTTGTGAGACTAGGGTTCCACATCGATAGGATACCTCCTTTTCATTACAGTTTAGATGCCCCTCCGGTACTCCCACCCACCATCTCGATTGGGCCACATACCAACCAGGTCATTCGAGAGGATCTCCTGCAGTTACACACCTTTAGGACCTGGTTGGAGCCGAGGGAGCTTCCGGTGAAGCTGAGTTTCTACAGAGATTACTGTCTTCGCATTTCGAAGGAGGGATTCATCACACCACCGGGGTACAGTGAGCTTCATATGCCTCACTCACTATGGATCTCCATCGGACATTTTCGGGTATCATCACATAGCCTCCGCATAGAGAGCGGCAGAGCAGAGGGGATTCCTAGGGAGCATCGCTTATGCATATTGTGCGACTGTCAGGAGGTTGAGTCGGAGGAGCATTTTATTTTCAGGTGCCCAGTGTACTACAAGATCCGAGGTCGCTACCACTGCCTCTTCAGAGACGGCTTCGGGCTCCTTTCCAGATTCCTCGCCTACCCAGATCAGAGATGCCTCGCGGCCTTCATTCACCTAGGAATCCGACACAGAGAGTACTTACTCAAGCGACAGTGCTTGGCCACATCATCAGACACCTCTCAGAGCAGGATCACAGAATTCTTCTCATCGAGTGACATTGATCGCCCAGTCTCTAGCTGCCGACGTGACAGAGACCCCGACCCGACGATCACATCACGACACACGAGACATCATGGGGACACACAGATCACTGTGGGGAACCTCCCGTCATTGTTTAGACTCGGGATACGTCTCACGGGAGTCACGGTGACTTTGGTATTGTGTCGAGCCTCATCCAGGAGATCGAGACGCACGGCACCTCTTGACGGGCACCAACGTCCCATCACCGGCTATGCACCAGCCCGGGGGACATGACATACAGAGGATTCCGCTCCGCTCCAGTCCTTTTCTTTTCATTGTTACATCTAGATGCATTTTGATTATGTATGATCAGACTTAGGATTCAGCACGGGTGATGATGCTCGTTTCAGTAGCTTCACCCTTACTATGATTTGTATCAGGTTTTCTTTCAGTCTCATAGACCCATCGGTCTTCCGAAGACTCTAATAAAATTTCTTTTTTTCTTTCTTCATGTTTGATCTATCCACCGAAGTATCATTCTTTCCCTGAGATTTCCTATGGTACCATGTCAAAGACTTTCGTGAAATCCTCAGAGTAGCATTATAAGGCAACTATCTTGTGGTTATTTCCTGCAGCTGTTACTCTGATTGGGCGGTCTACTATTGAATGCTGTGGCTTGAGACCTGCCTGGACGTGGCACCTCACTATCTTTTGTGGACTGCCGAATTCTTACACATAATACCATACAGTTTAGCCATTTATGTATCTGATCATGATTGTCACCTAATGACTGGGTTTCTTGCATCCTTTTTCTCACCTTCTATTGATCTACCATAACTTTTGGAAACCGTCTACTATTTTGTTCATCACAATTGTGATCTTGTCTTATAGCATTTCTGTCATCACTTGATCCACCATAACTTGTGAAACCGGCCACTATTTTGTTCATCACTATTGTGACCTTATCTTATGGCATTTGCATTCGCACTGAAGCATGTCAGCTATAAGATCATGTTTTCCCATTTGTAGCTTCTTGAGGCCCTCCCAAGATCTTCTAAAGTGATGACTTCTTTTCTCGGATTTGGTAGAGATAGTTGTTTATCCTTTCTTCTATGCTCCTTTTTTTGATAGAGCTCTCTGGTGAAATCAACCGCAGCTTCCCATTTGACTTCTCCCCTTTGAAACATCGTTGGATGAAGTTTCTTGAAGAACTTCTTGAGCTTCTTACAGTGTGGTTCTAAGGCCTTGTATTCCCTCTCTCCTGCTGGTTTTCTTCATGTGCTAATTTACATGTCTCTATGCCTGTTTGCATTGTGTCCCATGAGGGCACGGATCTGTCCTTTTAAGAGAGAGAGAGAGAGAGAGAGAGAGAGAGAGAGAGTTTATGATGTGATCATGTTAAAGTGGCATTCTTTTAAGCAGATGGCACAAAAGCAGCACAAGCTTATACCAAAGGATTTGGATTATAATGCAATCGGCACATTATCTTGGGAATCTCGTGAAAAGCTTTCTAAAGTAAGTGTTCCTTCGTGTGAGCTTTTTTGCTAATCTGAAGACTCAACTTGATCTCCTTTGTATTCATAACCTTCTGGATAGTTATTATGAGAGGTCAAGTGGGAGTCCTTATCTCTTGTTTTATGTGCTTCATTGTGATCAATGGTTTTGCTGTTTATTAATAAATTCTGCATTAGAGCATAATTTCAAAGGAGAATACTAGATGATAAATTTTCCTAAAGGTTTAGGGATGCCAAAATTTTGTTATCTTTTTGTAGGGGTGGGTCTTATGAATGCACAAGTTCCTACAACGGGGCTCTATTCTTCATGGTAGAGATGGAAACACGTTATTCTGAATTCTACAATGCTTAGGAGTTGCCAGCGCTCAAGCATTTTTAAGTCGCCAACCTCTTGTCGGAGGCTGTGCTATTTTTCCCTGTAGAGAAAAGGACTTCTATTAATGCTTGAATACAAATCAGTATCTGAAAGGCGCTAATCATGGGGAAAGAGGAAAAAAACTACTGCCTAGGGAATCTCTTGAACAAGGGATAACAACCAGGTTGGAGGTCTATACATCCAGCAAATACCTCACACAGTAATGACATAAAAAATACCTCTAGGCCAAGCCTTGCAGAAACTCTTGCACCTTTCAGTGGTCACTCTAGAACCTAAAGTCCCACCCCCCCAGATGGCACGCAGGGTGTAGATGATATTGAAATTGGACCTAGACCTCAAAAGTCCACTTTGGGAACAATATTTCAGCAACTATGGATGCTTTGGACTGTCTGGAAAGCAAAGGGCAGCAAAGGATCACCTTCCCAATCAAATTGCAATAGTCCCTGTGTACTCTGGGAATGTTTTTTGGGTACCTCCGGGCATAGCACACAGCCAAAAGCACAAATCGTGAGCAAACAAGGTCACCTGGCATGAAATCGCAGCACTAGGGCAGCTCCTGGAAGCCAGCAATTGAATCGCAATCACAGTAGGAATACTTTGGGACAAATCGCAATCATCTGGGGAAGAAGCTTGGCGCTGGGATTGCTTGGATTACAAGAAGAAGCTATGAGGACACAGTTGCCTTCAAGAAAGAGTGATGGGAGAATAGGGATAGAAGCATCACACTGCACTAGGGCCCAAAAAAAGGGCTGGACCCCCCCAAAGGTCTTTATTGCAATAGAAATAGACTTTTGTACAACTAGTGAGCTTGGGCTGAGTAGAACTCTTAATGATTCTAGAGCACAGGGGCTGTTCTTTTATAGGCTTAACCCGAAAGCAGATCTTTCTAAAAAGCTGGGTCTAGATTTATTTTGCCTAATTTTAGACTTTCTTTCCCAAAAAGCTGGGCTTTTACACTTTTAGCTTTCTAGAGCTTCTAAAAGCTGATTCGCATGCTTTTTGGGCCAGAATCTTGGCTTTCAGGCTATTTCGCTGGCTTTTAGCCCTATGGGGCCCTCCATATGTAGGCGCCAACTCCTCCTAGTGCTTTTTGTCTCCTAGATCCCACTTTTTGGCGCTTTCCCTTGGCTTTTGAGCCCTTTTTGGACCTACACATCCAAAAATTGAATACTTTTTAGCGCTTTCCCTTGGCTTTTTGCACCCTTCTTGGACCTACACATCCAAAATTGAATACTTTAACCCATTAAAGGTTAGTCTAATGCATGCATTCTAGTTCTTGGACTATTTCTAGTCCGTTGTGGGCATCCCCACAGTTCTTTATACTAATGCAACGCAAAAGTAAAACAATAATACTTATTCTTGGTTAACCACTTTAACTTTCTTTGGCCAAAGTCAATTCTTGTTTAAGAATTATTCCTTTATTTTCTTGGAAGTCCCAAATGGTGACATCCCCTCGGTTTCTCAACAGCTGTACTCAACTGAAAAGCTTCTTGATACAACTGTAGAACTTCAGGATATTCTGTAAAAAATTCCTCATCAACCCACTTGGCATCAAGTGCCGAATAATTCTTAAACTTGACAAGATATCTGCAGATAACCCTACCTCTTAGTCCTTTCCTCTCTGTATGGTACACAATCTGTTCTGGTTGGACGGTCTCCTCCATCTCTTCCACCTCTAGTGGCTCTTCTTGAACTGGTATTGTAGGTTCTGGTCCTTGATACTTCTTGAGAAGACTCACACGAAAAGCATTGTGAATCTTCCAAGTCTCGGGCAGCTCAAGTTGAAAGGCGACTTCATTTATGGGCTTACTAACCCGGAAAGGCCCATAATATTTGGGAGATAGCTTTGGGTATACCTTCTCTTTTCCTTTCATCTTTCTGAGTCATGCTTTCTCAAACTTTAACAATACCCAGTCTCCTTCTTGGAGATCATCCTCTTCGATGTTTATCTACAGCCTTCTTTTGCTTCTATTGAGATCTTTTAATGGCTTTTCGGAGATCTTGGTTTGCGTCAAGAAATACCTGAGGCTCTGATGTTTTGTCTTGACTGTAAAATCAGCTCCAATAAGATAGTGCCTCCAAATAGCTAAGGCATGGATAACCCCTTCTTGGTGGACAGCTCCCACACTCTCTCCAAAGTCCACATGAATCGCAGTCCACATCGAATTGTTTGTGCAAATCTGAAACAATAAGAATTGGCTTGGTTGTTAACTTTTCTTTGAGAGTGTTGAAGGCTGTCCTTTGCCGTTCTCCCCACCTGAAGACTATCGATTTCTTGGTCAAATCATGCAAGCGGGCTGCTATATCAGCAAAGTGTCTGATGAAACGTCTATAATAGGAGCGAAGCTCAAGAAAACTGCATACTTCATGTAGCAATGTAAGTTCTAGCCATTCTTGAATAGCTTTTATCTTCACTAGATCCATCCAAATCCTTTCCTTGGAAATTATGTGTCTAGATAGTGAATCTCATCTAGAAAGAATTCACTCTTTTTAGCATTGATGAAGAGCTTATGATTTCTGAGTTCTTGGAACACGGTGCCCAAATGCTTTTTATGTTCTTCCTTTGTCTCTGAAAAGACTAGGATGTCATCAAATAAAGTACCTGTAAAGTGTCTGTAAGGTCTGAAAACCCAGTCCATCATACAATTAAAAGTGGCTGGGGAATTGGTTAACCCAAGTGGCATCACCAAAAACTTATAAAGCCCAAAAGTGGTCCGGAAAGCTGTCTTGTGCACATCTTGAGGATGAATCCTTATCTGGTGGTACCCACTCTTCAAGTCAATGCGGCTGAAAATCGTGGCCCCTTTTAATCTGTCCAAAATATCATCTATTTGTGGGATTGGAAATCTGTTCTTGACTGTCATCTTTGGTAGGAGCCATCTTTCTTCTAGACCAAGAGCACAAGAGAACAGAAGGGTGAGGAACTGGACCTAATAAGTCCTTTAGAGAGAAAATATTGTACCCTAGCCATGATTTCCTCTGTTTGAGCTGCGCTCACTTGATAAGGTGGGCGGTTCGGAGGTGCACTGCCTGGAAGGAGTCCTATGACATGATCTTCTGGCCGCTCTGGAGGAAGCTTTCTTGGAAGAGAATCTGAAAAGCAATCTTTGAAAGTTTCTAGGAACTGAAATTTTTCTTTATCGGCAGGACTTACCTTCACTTGAGGTTCACCCTCTCTCTCTTTGACAAAAGCCATATATGCAGAAATTGCAGATTTTATTACTTTAGAAATGGAAATATTGGATACAACTGGAATTGTCTCGCCTCTTCCTTTGGCCAAAATCTTGTGCTCCTTATCTCGGTACTTGAAACCGAGAGTTCTTGCTTTGATATCAATGTGCACCTCTTTTCTGTGGAACCACGGCATACCCAAGATAACATCATAATGCGTGAGGAATGAAACATAAAACTCCTTGTGGTCCACATAATCCTGTACGTGAATTTTGTCCAATCAAAGGAGTGACATTGACTGGATCCCCTTTAAAAACATGCTCCGCATGTAGGGATAATCCCAATTCTTCGATCTTAATTCCTAGCCTCAAGGCTAGATCTTCCAAAATAAAATTGTCTGTAGCTCCTGGATAAATAAGAATCAACGTTTTTTGGTCTCTTACTTTACCCCAGGCGAGGCAAAGCTCTCGATTTTCTGGTTCTATTGTCCTTCCTAGCATATCTGGGATTCCTCTCGTTGTGGGCTTTTGGTGGTTCTCCTGGCGTTTTTTGCTCCCTAAAACCCAGACGCTTTTCGGGGCAGTGGGCAGCCATATGCCCTTCTTTTCCACAGTGGAAACAATTACCCTCCTTTCGGAAGGTCTCGATCTGTTCTGGAGTAAACTTTGACTTCCCTTTATAGGGCTTGAAGAAACCCCTCGGCTTCTGAAATTGGGGCTGTTTCTGTCCTGGAACCGTCGGGGCCGTATTTCTCTTGGTAGTGTCTCCATCCTTGCCTTTAGAGGCAGCCAAGAACTGCAACAAATCCGCCTTCATTGCTTCAAGTATGATGGCTGAATGCATTAGGTCTCATAACTTTGTCTTGCGCTCGATGCTTACTTCAGTTCGAATATGGGGTGCAAACCAGCTCGGTACTTGTGAAGCTTAGACTTTTCTGGAATGTCTTTGATTTGGAGATAGGCGAAAAATAACTTCTGATTGTAGGACTCAATAGTATCTCCGGGCTGTCATGGTCACACTCTCCCAAGTGGTGTGCACATCATCATAGAAATTCTTTGGTAGGAATTGCTCGAAAAACTGCTTTTTGAAGTTAGAAGTGCTCCCCACCAAGCTAGCTCAATGTTTGTGAGATGCAAGCTCACAATCTTTAACTTTGACCTTTCACGATAATGCCCTGTCTGAAAAGCTATGTCGAATTGATGAATAAAATTCAGGGCCTTGTAGTGGTAAATTTAACAAACTTGCCTCCTTATTTGAAATCTCTTCTTCTTGATCTGGATCTTCGGCTCTTACGCTCAGATGAAGAGTGCTCTCAGGATGGAAAAGAGGAAGAATTGTATGAGGAGAAAGAAGATGAGGAAGAGGAACTGGAAGAGGATGGGCTAGAATTGGGAGACCTCCGTCTATGAGTCTTTTTCTGCTTTTTGAGGGGCTTGGGACCCCGTCCTCTCGGAACTGAAGGGGAACGTCTGGATCGCTTCCCCGAGGCAAAGGGGGTAGTTGGGTAGATCCTCTCGAAGTAGAGATGTTTTGAGCAAGTTCTTGTTCTCCCTGAGGAGGAACATCCTTATCTTTTTCTTCTTCAAACAAGTGTCGAAAACGTGGGATCTGCTTCAAAGACTGGAGCTCCTTGATCCTTCCCAACACGAACGGTTCATCAAGGTCTTGTAAGAGATTACAAAGATATGGTGTTGCAGGCATAAAGTCAACCCTATGGTTGACCAGTAGTACTTGAGTACTATATATACCAAGTACTTGTATTGTTTCATTTGAACATTTCTATTGGAGCTTTCTTGTGTGTGCACTCTTGCTCACTTGTGTTCACAACCTGTCTCCACTTTGTTCCTACATCTGGTATCAGAGCGCTTCCATCTCTAGAGCCCATTCCTGCGCTTGCTTCCAGACACCCACAAGCTTGGTGCTCTAGTGCGCATTCCTGGTTCTCACATTCAGCTCTCCAGCTTTCGTTTGAGGTAGCTCCAACAGTCCACCAGCGGCTGTTTTTTGACCTTTTGAGGTCCGATTTTGACGTTTTTTGAAATTTCAGAGCTGCCCGCATACAAACAAATCTGTCCCGCACCATTTCAGGCGATTTTTTTTTTGCTTTTTTTCGTCCGTACAGTCCGTACAGATCAGTCCATATAGTTGCGCGACAGTGCCGCGAGCCCATACGACTTGTCAAGTCCTGATTTCGAGTCCATACGACTTGTTAGAAGGCGATCGAGCAGTTTTCGGCTGTTTTTTTGGCGTTTTTGCTCAGATCTGGACTCTTTTCTGCTCCAGCCTCTCCCGGGTGTGTTCCAGTAGCTCCAGGCTCTTCTCTACACGTGTATTGTGTTCAAAAGTACTCCCAACAGCTTCATTCAGCTCCAAGCAACTCACTTCAGCTCCTTTGTCATCTACAACTTGCCCACACAGTCAGTGGACTGTTTTGCAGGTTTTTCGGGCCAAGGTGCACTTTCAGTAAGTGTTTTGAGCTGTGTATTTCACTTCGGGACTGTTTTTGCAGCCCATACTCTTGCACTCTTAGGTGCATTTGCAGATACTCTGCATTGTTGGGCACATCTACAGTTACTTTACAGTTGTGGATGCTTTTGAGCTCCGTTGGATGCATTTGAGCACTCGTGGTTGCGATCTTTCAGATTTGGGTTGTGCATTTTCAGTTTGGGATTGCATTTAGATTGCAGCAGAGTGCAATGATTGGTTGATGCCATTTTTGCAGTGATTGCATTGTGCAGTCAGTGGCATTTCAGAGCAGCCAGTCGTACTTTGCATTTACAGCCAGTATTAGTTTGGGATTTACAAGCATATTTGCAGCCAGTTGCACTTTTGGGACTTGTAGTTCTTTTTGCAGGTACATTTGCAGCCTGTGGGTAACCCATTTTACATCATGTCGACTCTTTCAGACAGTTTTGGCAATTTGTCCGAGGGTGACAAGCTGGATGGACCAAACTATGCCTTGTGGTCATTCATGCTTAAGAACATCTTGGTTGGTAAGGGCTTGTGGGATATTGTTAGTGGGGATGAGGTGAGGCCAGTAGGCTCATCTACATCCAGGACAGCTTCTTCGGTTTAGACTACAGGCAGACAGCAGACTGTTACAGTCCCTCCTGCTAGTCCCATAGCATCGATGGAGGAGCGGAAGAAGTTTGACCGCCGCAATGCCGAAGCGATGTTTTTGATTGCCACAAATGTGAAGAGGCACATTATGACGATTATCAAGTCATGCAAGGATGCAAAGGCAGCATGGGAAAGATTTGCAAACATGTATCATGTTAAGAATGAGGCAAGGGCAATTGCCTTGACAAATCAGCTCAAGGATCTCGAGATGCAGGAAGGCCAGGCCATCACTGATCATATTGCCAGGATCACTGATCTACGTGATCAGCTCCCAAGTATTGAGTTAGTTGGGCTTTTGTTGCAGGAAGAAGAGAGATGCTCAAATTTTGCCAAAGCCTCTGGTCAGGGTGAGCAAGCGCTTGCCATGGGTGGAAAAGGCAAATTTCAGAAAAAGTTTGAGCCAAAACACAGCCATACAACTTAGCCCAAGGAGGGGAATGCAAGCAATTCAAGCAAAAATCAGAAAAAGAGTAAATGCAATTATTACAAGAAGCCAGGGCATTACATTGCAGAGTGTCAGAAAAGGATTGCCAATGAAAAGAAGAGGCAAAGGGACAGCTCTAGCAGTAATTTTGTTGCCCCCATTGAAACTCGTGCTTCAGATGCACATGGTGAAGCTCATCTTGCCCAAGGTGATAGAGATTTTGTGTTTGTTGCATTTAATGAGAAGATGGATGCCAGGGGGGATTTGGATGCTGAAAATCAATTAGGGGATGCTTCCCTTGTTGCAAGTGATACATGGTATATCGACAGTGGTGCTACTAAGCACATGACTCCTTGCCAGGAGTGGTTTGAGAGCATCACACTTGTTCATGGTAGACAGGTTACATGTGCCAATGATGCTTCTCAAGACATCATCGGAGTTGGGCACATTCCCATTCAGCTTGATAATGGGAAAGTTAAGTATATCTGAGATGTTTGGTATGTTCCAGATTTGAGGCAAAATCTGATTTCAGTTTCAAACATTGCCCATGATTAACATATGTTGGTTGAATTTCAGGATAACCAATGTAGGATCAAGGATCCAAAGAAAGGGTATGAGGTTGTAGCAACAGGCACATATGACAGAGGCTTATACAAGCTTGATGCTCAGCCTTATGATCAGAAGGTATTGGTTGTAGCAAACACTTCCCAGGCTGATTTATGGCATGCCAGGTTTGGACATGTCCATCACAGGGCATTGTCCTACTTGTACAACAATAATATGACTCAGGGAATGCCAAAATTACAGCAACCAGCAAATGAAGTGTGTGAGGGGTGTGCACTTGGCGAATTGCATCGCTTGCCATTCAGTAAACAAGGCAAGAATTGGGTCAAGGCAACCAGAGTGTTGCAGATAGTACACAGTGATGTATGTGGCCCCATGACTATTCCCACGTATAGAGGAGCAAGGTACTTTGTGACCTTTATAGATGACTTCTCCAGGTTCACATGACTTTTTCTCATGAAGGAAAAATCTGAGGTGTTCTATTGGTTTCAAGAGTTTAAAGCTATGGCTGAGAACCAAACCAATTCTAGAATTGGAACACTCAACTCGGATAGGGGGGGAGAGTACATGTCACATGCATTCCAGGGATTTTTGAAGCAGCATGGGATTAAACATCCTTGACATGCCCTTACACACCACAGCAGAATCCACTCCCTGAGAGAAAGAATCGTACTCTCATGAAAATGAGGAGTTGGATGCTGAAATTCAAGAGAGTCTCAAAGGCTTTTAGGGAAGAAGCAGTTGTGACAGCCACTTATATTCAGAACAGATGCCCTACCAAAGCTTTGGTTAATGTGACTCCATTTGAGGCTTTGTATGGCTTTAAGCCAAAGGCTAGTCATTTCAGAATTTTTGGCTCAGTGGCATATGCTTTGGTTCCAGATGCACATCGGACAAAGCTTGATGACAAGAGTGTCAAATGCATTTTCGTGGAGTAAAGCACTGAAAGTAGGGGATTTAGGCTTTATAATCCCACTACCAGGAAGATAATAATCAGCAGAGATGTTCTCTTTGCTGAGAATGAGTGCATGCACCCCGCTAGTGCAGACTTGCCACCATTCGATAACACCTCTTTGGACATCATCCAGTTTGAGGATGATGAGACGGAGTCTCCTGATGCTTCCCCTTCTACTTCTCATAGTTCAGATGGCTTGCCACATGTTGAGGATGGCTCTCCCTTGAATGTTTCAGCTTTGTAGCCAATTAATGAGAATAGACAGCCTCATGTTTGGAGGCATTATCAATGTCGTGAGGCCACTAAAGATGTTGATGTAGCTCCGAGTGGTACAGCAGAGAAATCTATTCCACGTTGGGCAAGGTTGACCATTCAAGATGCTAAGGATCAGCCTACTTTGGGGAAAACCAGGGCCAGCACTCAGAAACATCAGCAAAAGGTCAATTTTGCTTTGATGACCTCAGTGATGGAAGCTGAAAATGAGCCTCAGAGCTTCAAGGATGCTCAGCATAATCCGGAATGGCAGAAAGCTATGGAAGCTGAGATTAAATCCATTGAGAAGAATGCCACATGGGACTTGGTTGATGTGTCCATTGGGAAAAATGTGGTTGGCACGAAATGGATTTATAAGGTGAAATACCATTTAGATGGCACAGTTGAGAAATACAAAGCCCGTTTTGGTTGCCAAGGGGTATGCACAAGAGGAGGGGATAGATTATGAGGAGACTTTTGCTCCAGTGGCCAAAATTACCACCATTTGTTCTGTCATCTCTCTTGCTGCGTTTTATGGTTGGTCAATGTACCAGATGGATGTCAAGACCGCTTTTCTCAATGGAGATCTTAAAGAGGAGGTCTATGTACATCAGCCCCAAGGTTTTGAGGTGAAGGGACAAGAGCGCAAGGTATGCAAGCTCAGGAAGGCTCTATATGGGCTTAAGAAGCACCTCGTGTGTGGTATCAGAAGATACATCAGTTTTTTCTGTCCCAGGGCTTCGTAAACACTCAACATACAGAGCCAAATTTGTATGTTCTGCAGCAAAAATCAGAATTGGTCATGTTGGTACTATATGTGGATGACATCATACTCACTGGTAGTGATTTGCAACAAATTACAGTAGTGCAGTCCGCTTTATGTCACAACTTTGACATGACAGATTTGGGCCTATTGCACTATTGTCTTGGCAGACCCATGATGGGATTTCTATGTCACAGACAAAGTATTCGAAGGGGTTGTTGCAGAAATTTAAAATGGAGAACTATAAGCGTGTGGCTACTCCATTGGAAAAGGGACTCAAGCTGAGTAAGCATGATACTGCTGAAAAGTTTGATGGCACTTTGTACAGGCAGTTGGTTGGCAGTTTGATATATCTATGCTCCACATGTGTCATGGTCTAATATTGCCTATGCCACAGGGCTTTTGAGCCAGTTCATGCATTGTCCCACGATCACACATTGGAATGCAGCAAAGAGGGTTCTCAGATATGTCCATGGCACTCTCTCTCTTGGCTTGCATTATGCTTCAGATTATGATCTAAAGCTGAGTGGTTTCACCGGCTCAGATTGGTCAGTGGACATTGACGACAGACGGTCCACTACTGGCTATTGCTTCTCATTGGGTTTAGCCTGTATCTCATGGCTCGGTAAGAAGCAAGAGCGAGTCTCTCTTTCCTCCAGTGAAGAAGAGTACAAAGCTGCAAATTCAGCCACTACGGAGTTAATGTGGTTAAGGAAGCTTTTGCATGACTTGCATCATGCACAGGATGGCATGAAACACATTGAAAATCTTCTGACAGCTAGAGTTGCATTGCCATAGCCAACAATTGTGTCTTTCATGCTCGCATGAAACACATTGAAAATCATTATCATTATGTACGGGATTGTATTTATGATGGCTTCATTGATCTCATCTATTGTCCATCTGAGGACAATGTGGCGGATATCTTCACCAAAGCCCTGTCAACAGATCTTTTCTTACGACATCGACATGGCTTGGGGATGAGAGACATTCTCACAATGTCAAGGGGGGTTGTGAAGTGATTCACAATGACATTGTTTTCATGTACTCCCATAGGTTGCATATCCATTTGGATGAATTTGTGCAACCATGGTACTTTTGGTACTGTAGGGTACACCTGAGATGTTTCCAGGGTACTTTCAGCCATATCTTTGAGAGGAAATTTGTAAGAGATTACAAAGATATGGTGTTGTAGGCATAAAGTCAACCCTATGGTTGACCAGTAGTACTTGGGTACTATATATACCAAGTACTTGTATTGTTTCATTTGAACATTTCTATTGGAGCTTTCTTGTGTGTGCACTCTTGCTCACTTGTGTTCACAACCTGTCTCCACTTTGTTCCTACAGGTCTTCATCTGGTCCAATAGGTCGCCTCATACTGGGTCGCCTGATGGCCGAACTACCTATTTTCAAATCCCTAGAACTCTTTCTTGGGATTTTTTCTTGTTCTAGGACCGTTGCCACCAAGGAAATTGGCAAGCCTTGCTCTGATACCACTGAAACTGGACCTAGACCTCAAAAGTCCACTTTGGGAACAATATTTCAGCAACTATGGATGCTTTGGACTGGCTGGACAGCAAGGGGCAGCAACGGATCACCTTCCCAATCAAATCGCAATAGTCCCTGGGTACTCTGGGAATGTTTCTTGGGTACCTCCGGGTATAGCACACAGCTTAAAGCACAAATTGCAGCAAACAAGGTCACCTGGCATGAAATCGCAGCACTACGGCAGCTCCTGGAAGCCAGCAATTGAATCGCAATCACAGCAGGAATACCCTGGGACAAATCGCAATCATCTGGGGAAGAAGCCTTGCGCTGGGATTGCTTGGATTACAGGAAGAAGCTATGAGGACACAATCGCCTTCAAGAAAGAGTGGTGGGAGAATAGGGATAGAAGCATCACACTGCACTAAGGCCACGAAAAAGGGCCGGAAGCCCCTGAAGGTCAATCTAGCTGTACCCTTCCCATAAACTTGGCCTTATGTTAATGTGAGTCATTCTTTAAAACACAAGTTTTGCAAATAATCTAAAGCAATTAAAGTATACAATTTGTTGGCAAGGATAATTGTAACGGAGGCTTAGGGGGACAAGGAACCAATGATGCTTTGTAAAACTTCTCCTTAACCTTTTCTTGCTATGTCATCACAAATGTTAAATAGCAATCATTGTTGAATTATAAAACTATGGAGCCATTGTAAGCGGAAAGCAAGGACATCTTGACTTTTAAAAGATATGTGTGGAGCATCAATTCAACTTGCCTATAACTAGTGTCAAATATGTGTTGATCGAGATTATGGGGAAGCCTTAAGCTATTGTTAGATGTATAGAGAGATTTGCAATGTCCCCTTTATAATGAGAGAGGCTTCCCATGCATCAAAATTCACAAGGATGGTCAAACCATCTTGTAAGGACTCTTTATGGTCATGAAAAATTGTAGTTTCATGGGAAGAACGCTTGTTGAAAGTTTGTTTGTTGACAATTCTCTTGAGAGGTGTGTTTTACATTTAAGGAAGTGATGTTCTTACCTTCCTCATGAAGATCCCTTGTGCTGCCATCCTAATTTACCAAATGTAACATCATATGGAGTGGTTATGTTATTGCCAATTTGTAGTGTTCTTGTGAAAATAGAAACTCCCTAATTACACCTTATCAGGATGTTTAGGGAAGTCCAACTAGCTCTTGAACCAAACTACTAACAATTTGTAAAAGGCACCTAATGGGCAATTCATTTGCAAAGGAAAGTTTACATTTGCAATAGCGGCAACCTTTAGATATTCTCTCTTCACATTGTTTTAAATAATGGTTTGTCAAGTCGCTATTCGCAAATGTTTATCATGTCGTGAGTGGGGAAGCGTGTTACATTCCAAGCTAACCATAGGTTGTTGATAGCTTGCGTAAGGGGAGACCCTAAAGGGCGAGGCTATTGTTGGACTGCCAAGTGGTAGTCCAGGAGACGTCGAGCATGGGGGTCTCAATCCCCCCCCTCCTAGCCACGTCAAGCCTCCTCTCCCCCCCAAAAGGTCCTGGGAGACGTCGAGTGTGGGGGGTCTCAATCCCCCCCCCCTCCTAGCCACATCAAGCCTCTTCTCCCTCCCAAAAGGTCCCAGGAGGGATGAGAGAGGGGGGATTACAAGCCGTTATATGCAAGGCTATAGGGCCACATAGTTGTATATGGGATTTCTCCCACAAATGTACACGTGTCACAGCCGTGGGCTCCCCTTGCAAATTCACCATGCTCCAACCCAGCCATGCTCAAGTGAAGGGTGAAGGCAATCACCTCCGACACCCCCCTATGGACAAACCCGAGCTTAAGTGACCCACAACCAAACCGAGGAAGGGCCAACCAAACAAGGCAAAAAACCAAAGTCCATATCACTAAACTGCCACGGGTAGCTAGCCGCCAAAGCTGACGGGAGGAACGAATGAACATGCATTAAGGATTTATGAGAGCCAATGTCATTGTCATCATAATGTCGCACTTTTTGAGCCGTCGGATGGCGACAATCCGCCGCTAAAATCATGCAATCCCCATGTGTCACTCTCGCAATGCTGCATCAAACAGTCCACAAACTGTAGGTCTGCTACCTGCTCTAATACCATGTTGGACTGCCAAGTGGTAGCCCAGGAGACATCGAGTGTGGGGGATCTCAATCTCCCACCTCTTAGCCACGTCAAGCCTCCTCTCCCCCCCAAAAGGTCCTAGGAGGGATGAGAGAGGGGGGAATACTAGGGCCACATAGTTGTATATGGGATTTCTCCCACAAATGTACACATGTCACAACCGCGGGCTCCCCTTGCATATACACCATGCTCCAATCCAACCATGCTCAAGTGAGGGGTGAAGCCCACCACCTGCGACAGCTATTAGCCTAGGTTGGAAGAGAACCATCTGGAATGGAAGTCTAAGGGGTAAAGCATCAGCTATATTTTTCCATGGACTAAGGCTTGCATGAGAGCTCGAGGATCTTGGCCACAGGTATGGTAGACTAACAAGCCAATATGATGCTTCTCTAGTAGAGGGGGTGTTTGTAGTATGGGTTACTTTTGTTCATTGGATAGGGCTAGGCCATGGATCTTACTTGTGACCTGTCAGGGTTGAGCTCATCATCCTATGGTTAGGTGATGAGTTCAAGATAGTGATTCTTGAAGTTTGGCTCCTAATCTTTGTTTTGGTTAAGATGATCATGGTTAGCTAACTCGGATTGGTAGGCATCTGAATGGTATCAAATCATGTCTTTGCCAAGTCACGAAGATGATTGTCATCAAGGGCCATGAAGGCGGCTGCCATTAGGGGCCACAAAGATGACCGTCATTATAATTAAATGAGGACTTTGGAACACCAAGAGCATATTGGTACCATTAGAGTCCTAGGATCTATGAATTCACACATGGATCCTGCTAGCTCGAGCCGTGAAGCTAGACATGGAACCCTCTAGCTTCATAAATTGGAGGCGAGTAGAGCATCATGTTGGATGGATGTATTATCGCCTTGAAGCTGCTCACCTTGAATTAGAAGCAAAGCCACTCTCGAGCCCCAAAATCCCTTTGTAACATGGCATAGGTGACGAATATATGCATACATGATGACTAGTTAAATTGAATCATAGGTATTGATGGTATAGGGTATGAGCTTTGAGGCTGTCTTCAAACAAACAAGTTGAGATGGCAAGTTTGAGGCTTTGGACTAATTTGCACGACATGTTACATGATCTCAGGTCTAGATAGTAGCCTTTCTGCTTCCATTCTACCCTGGCTCTCCTCTAGATTCATTTGACTGAGACTTCACTCAACCTGATATTTGTTTCGATGTTATTGCAATAGTTGCAACTTGTAAGAAGTTCAAGTAATCTAGTTTCTCTTTTTGGTGATTAATTAACTAGAATTTTGGAATCAAATGCAGATTCGGCCAGAAAGTATTGGACAAGCATCAAGAGTTGGTGGGGTGAACCCAGCAGACATCACTGCACTGCTCATTCATCTGGAGGTGAGAAGGCGGAAGACAGAAAAGAAAGAAAAGGAAGAAGAATTTCAAAGTGCAAACCATCATGACATGGAAAGGGAACAGATCAATGAAGAAGCAGCCTGCTGTGTTGTTTGAAAAAGGCATCTCACACTTGCAACATGGATTTTCCAATAAAAGATGCATAAGTGCAGCTTTACTTCCAAGATTTGTATATTATTCTCAGGCATGTTTATTCTGTAAATATGAGGAACTTCAATGTATAACCTGTGATGGGACTTACTCTACCGTGCCAGATTTTTTGTCCATACAAAGAGTAACCTTTTCTCAGTGTACAAGTTTGTCACAGGTATGTGACTTTCTGTGCAGTGACCTTGACTCACAACCACTTAAATTGGTAATATTTGTCGCTGTAAGAGAGCATTTTTCCAGGCATTGACTTGATGTAGTGATCTCGTGTATGTGACATTGAGAAATTCTAGTTAGTTCTTGCTATTCCCATTAGTGCCATCTTCACAACATCCACATAATGTTTTTCTTTTGTTTATAGTTTCAAACTTAGCATGGATTTGTTTCAACAAAGTCTTCGGTGAGCCAATTGACGAATCAGCTGGGTACATATTTAAAAAATATCATCATCGTCTTTTCTCAAAATCCTTCATTATTTTATAATTGGTCAGATTGTTCATGCAAAATTTTTAATGATGAGTCATCTATTAGGACTGTATTATAAAAGTGAAAGAATGTGTGCAATTATCACCAAAGGAAGCATAAACATTTAAAACTTGCCACCATTCCCTAGCTGCAGTAGATCGACATGGTAAAAAATTACCTGGCTCCATATTAGGAAGAATGGAAATTAATGTTGAGCTTGCTCCTAACATGAATATGTATATATTCAGCATTTTTTTAAATTGTCATTTTAGACTAAATACCATCATCTTTGAAGCCGTTTTTTTCCCTAAAACCTCAGCTCATCTCGGACAAGATAGAATCTCTTACTTGGAGTCTCTTAATGGCCCTATTTCCTGGCTGCCTATCCCATCTCTTAAAAAGAAAACCATTTATGTCAAAGATATTGTATACGTTGCCATAGGTTCCTCATCGTATTGACCTGAACAATAAGATTTATGAACACATTATGCATTGCATTATATTAACTTTAATTATCTACACTTGATATTTGTTAAAGAGATTTGAACCACATGATCTAAAGAAGGGTACCATATTCAATATGAGATGGTAAGGATCTCTTTTTATATAATGGATACGGGCAAGGAATGAACCATGGATTTATTTCATCATGTGAAACACGAGATAATAGGTTAGAAAGTAATGAGCAAAGTTAGGAGTATTGTGTCAACTTAAATAGTATGGTAAGGATCGATTCTTCTACAATGGATAGACATAGACTGAAACATGGAGTTGTTATTTATTGCACTTGTCATAACGTAATTTTCATTCCAAAAAATACATGTTTCCCAACTTGAAAGATCTATATTTTCTAGAATGCATGGAATAAAACATGGAGCACTTAACATTGTGAGTAATAATACTTTTCTGTTTGGGTAGAAGTTGTGGATTTTCCTCAATGCTTGTCTTCTCTTCTACCTAAACTTATAGCTTCCCTTGGTAAGGTGGTATGTCCAGCGCGACCCAATGGAAATTCGAATCGCTTTTGCATTTTGTGGGATAGGGATCATCCCACTCCAGCTTCATATTCGGTTACTGTGAATAATGTTTCCATGGGGAGTGTCTTTTACAAGCTCAAGTGGGGGCTATTTGCAGGTGCTTGCTTTGAATGCAAGCAATTTGGGCACATGGCTTCACAATGTCATTCTCGAGCTCCATGGATGCCAGTGCAAAGCTGAAATGGTTCAGCCTTTGAATAAGAATGCAAATGCCTCTTCTGTGGTAAAAAACAAAGGGATCAAATAGTTTTTCTCTGTTCAAGACAAAGGCAAAGCCCCGGTTGTCTCAAATGGTAATGCTTCTTTTCCTGTGCCTTTGTCCTGTCCACCTCAGGGGAAGGGGGAAATTTTTTCGACTGATGGATCACAAACTCCTCGCAAAGTGATCTCCCCCAAGCGATCTTTGCCTTCTCGAACTTGGAGTGTTGCATCCTCTCATGGAAAAACACTTGTTGAAAACTCGTGTTGACTTGACCTGGGCTGTTGTGACTGCAAATCAGACCTTATTTGCTGAAGAAGAAGTTGTTGTACTTTTATCCTCTCCTCAGGCTAATGCTTCATCCCAGGGTAGAGGCCCAGACATTGAGGTGGAAATGCAGACGTAGATAGCCCGTTAGTAACTATACATATCTGTCCCATAACTGTAAATATGCTTGATCATCTGAAGTGTGTTACTCTCAATGTACAAGGAATGTGTGATGGTTGCAAATGGAAACTGGTCTGGGTGTATATTAGGCAATTGTAGCCTGATATAGTGAATATGTATGCTGGTCAAATAGGCCATTTTGCTGATTATGATATCTTCTATGCTTGAGAGCAGTCCTTTTCTGGTGTGGCTTTTCTGGTAAAGCACAACCTTCAACCTATTGTGGCTCTCAATGATCGCCATGGTAGATGGATTATTGTTCAATGCCTTGTTCAAGGGGAAATTTTTGAATTTGCATCGGTTTATGCCCCCCACTCTTCTCGTGATAGAGCTTTGATATGGGCTGCCATGCATACTTATCCATGGCGACAACATGCCTTCATTTGTGGTGACTTTAATAATGCCCCTCAATCGGGTGACACCACCTCAAGCCACACTCATATGTTGGCTTCTGAAACACAGGCATGGTCTGATTTTTTGCTTCGGTTGTGCTTGGTTGATCTCTGGAAGGAATTACAGCCCATGCTTCCGGGTTATACCTTTCAGCATAATGCTCAATCTTCTTATCGGGCACACTTGGACAGATGGTATTAGATTGATCCACAACATTGTGATGCCTTTACTTGTCAAATTTGGGTTGATCATGCTTTCACACATTCGGATCATGCTCCTCTTTGGTTGAGGCTTTCCTTACATGAATTTCCCATTGACAGATTGCCTTGTCGAAGGCATAGTTATCTGGAGCATGTTGACTTTAAAGCCTTGGTCTCTGATGCTATTCAGCCTCTCTTATGCCAGCCACAAGGGAGACTATAGCACATGCCAAATTTACTTGTTAGAGTTTGACTGAGCTTGCTCATCTTCGCCCTTTGTCTTTAGAGGAAAGCATGCTCTTATGTCAGGCTCAATTCTCTCTTCAATCCAATGATCGTAGAAAGCTTGCTAAATGGGAAACTCGATCCAGACAACGGGCATTTTTGGATAAAGGCTGCTCTTCCAAGCAATTTTTTAAGAGTTTACATTACAAAAGACAGGTTGCCAATATCTGTCGGATCCGGATGCCTGATGGTTCTTGGTCAACATCTCGTTCAGATCTTGCTGATTTATGTGTGCAGCACTTCTCCACTCATTTTGGGCATCTCGATACTCTTTCTCCTCGGGTCGTGTCTGCACATCAGCTTCTTTTGCAGCATATTCATCCAATTTTGTTTGATGCTCAGGCTTTGAAACTTGAACATCCCTTCACTGAAAGGGAATTATCTGATGCACTAAGATCCTGTGGCAAATGGAAATCTCCAGGATGGGATGGTCTCACTATAGAATTTTTTCTTGCATTTTGGAATCTTCTTAAATTCACTTTTGTGCATGTGGAGCAGTGTGCTGAGGTGGCACCTATGTGCACATGCACGTTGCACAGTGAGTGATAACTATGCCTACAGGGGGTCAATGCTGACTGGACAACTGAGGTGGCAGTGGCACACGTGATTATGTCAGTAGATGACATGGCTATGTTGAAGTGGCAGTTGAGCAGGTAATGATGATATGGCACAGGTGATGTGGCTGTGTTGATGTGGCCAGATAACATGGTCGTTGAGGTGCCCTGTTGACATGGCCTGTTGACGTGGACTGCCATCGTGGCAGATGATGTGACAGTGTTGACTAGACTACTGACATGGTAGTCGACTGCCACATGGCAGATAAGCTGATGATGTGGCACTTAGAGAGGCAGCAGATAAGGTGCCATGTGTTTGGTTTCTATGGGTGCCACGTGTCTGGTTTCTATGGCTGCCACATGTCTTGTAGACTGACAGAATCTCTTGAAGATTCTGTCAATGATGTCGATTCCGTCGTCTCTGTCATCGGTTTGTAGAAGCTTGCTTTGTGGAGCATGGCTCGGTGGAGGAGCCCTAGCTGTAGGGGCTTGTTGAGAAGCAGGCCGTCGTGGATGAGCAGCCAATGGTCATCGCGGGAACAAGTGTTGCAAAGAGCGTTTGGGCGAAGGAGGAGGAGGAGTTGTGTGCACTAGAGTGGCCAGGGAGCTTAGGAGCTCGTTGGCGTGAGCGCTGTGCATTGTGCTATGAGCAGAAGCTTACAACTTTGGAGGCTTGCAACTTTGAAGAGCGGCTAGTCCGTGGGTGGAGGTCGTTGGAGCTGTTTGCAAGGCGGTCCGATCAAGGAGATAGGCACTAGCGCTGGTCGGTATGCGTTGAAGGACATTGAAGCGCTAATGGAGGAGGTTGATTACTTGCGCTCCCCTAAACTGGTTTGCAGATGCAATTGGAGCCGTGAGCATTCGTGTGCAGCAAAGTCGGAGTGGCATCGTAGGTGGTTGTGTAGAGCTCCCTACATGTGTAAAGGCTGGTGGCGCAGTTGTTGATGCAGGCTCGTTGGTCGAAGGCATTATACTTGTTGCATAGAGTCTTGGCCATCGTCGCAGATGCTGCTGCTCAGTTGTTTGCTGTTGTAGATGCCGCAGGTGTTGCTTGGAGAGCTTGTTGCATTGTGGCCTTTGTGACTGCCTTTAAAGTCGATGGCTTTGCTTGGAGAGGCTGTCGTAGTCACAGATGGAAGGAACCTTGGCTTTGTTTGCAAAAGCGGCTGTAGAAGGCTTTGCTTGCTATAGGGACTCTCCTGAGGAGTCATGGTGCTCTAAATGAGCTTATTTCTGCTACACACACCTTTCATCAACTACAACTCTCAGAAGTAAGAGAGGAGCTCTCTCTATGTTGAGCGTGAACTCTTAACATGGTTCTCATCTTGAAAGGGGTTGTGGGCATCCAAGGAGAAAGCATCCTGTTCGTTGTGGTGACTGTTTATTCGTGTCACACGGTGCATACATGCTAGAGGAGTATTATGCATGAGGTTTTGTCTCATTTATGGTGAGAGTCTTTTGAGCTATAGTGGAGGTGCTACCCAAATTTTCCTTGGTGGGTGTGGCTCCACATCCCTTGTTCATGCATAAGCCTTTTCTTTATTAGCTAGCTATAGGGAGTTTATGAGAGTTGAAAACTGCTCTCATAGTTGGTGATCCTACTGAGGAGGGCTACGGCAACTATTGTTTATGTTGTGTAGAAATTAGGCTTAATTGTGCACAAGTACATGCCCATGTACTTGGGTATTCTATTGTTTTGTGAAGAAGGAGAGGATGGTCCAATCTTCCTAGAGAACATGGACACTTATTGTGTAAAGGACAAAAATATTCCAGGTATGCTGATTTTGCTTTCCCTTTTCCTTTCACTTTCCTTTCCTCTTTCCCTTTGCCTGTTTCCTTCTCCATTTTCACTTCTCTGTTCCCTTTCCCTTTTCACTTCTCCCTTTGCTCCAACTACTTGCTTCATTAAAAGCGTCTTTCAAAATATGATACTATAAAAGAGATGATGCTATGGAGCTATGGAAAAAGATTTTGAACCTAAAGTAAAGGAGGCTAGAAGACTATGTGAAGTATAAGATTGACTTCATCGCATTATGAGAGAGGTGTTGCGAGCTTTGGCTAACGTTGGGGACATGGTGGCCTTTCTAAACAAGGATAAATTTATAGCAGGATTCTATCCATTGTTGAAACAAAAGGTGGAAGGATTTGAAGCAGAATACTTTGAGCAAGCAAAGGATAGAACATCAAGGCTAAGAAATATAAGCATAGGAGGGTCCAAGTAAGAAAGGAGCTTCCACTACTAGGTAATCATCATCAAAAAGTTCTTGCTATTACTCCAGATATTGTGGAAAGGCTAAATGAAAACATTCACAAACTTTCTATTTGGCCCAAAGGACAAAGGTTAGGGATGCAAAACCTATTATGCCAATAGAAGGTGCAGGATGGGCTTGAGTAGCCAATGGTTTGGCGAGAGACCAAGGGTGATTGCAATGCTAGAACTACATGTAGATGGGACATGGCATGTACAGCTGCCCCTAGCCTAGAATGGAACCATCGGATTAAGGTATGCCACTTTTTCCTCAAACTATAGCACCAACTCCTCAGATTTTAGCTAGAGGTGATCCACAACCCCACAAGTAGTCCCTCCAGTAAGAGACGAAGCCCAAAGACCACATTGCAAAACAGCACGATCTGAGACCTCAGTAGGAAGGAGAAAGAGCAGTACACATAATTGAGCTAGAGAAACTAGGTAAGATTGCAGAGATGGATACCAGGCCAATACCATGGGAGCCAGGAGGACCAAGATTAAAGAAAGAGAATCAATGATGCTATATGAGATGCCATGGATGCCACTAAGAGAATGATGCTGATGTTGATCAGGTATAGGACTCCATATAGTATGGTCGGTGCCATGATTGATAATGTGTTAGAGCTAGTTGGTGTGGATGTACAAGTGTAGATCCAGAATCATCTTCTCAACGTTGGGAAATGAGCAAACCCTAGATATTTGCGTGTTGTACCTCATCCAAAAGGCCACTTTAAAATATTGGGACTACCATTTAGCCTACATGATGCCTTTGATAGATCGAAAGGAAGAATATGTTGTATGTTTGAATCCTCCATGGTTTCAAAGAGCTCGTTGCAGCTCCTTTGAGAGCCCCTTAGACCAACTGAAAAATTTGGATGGGATCATTATATGGGACACATTGTGATAAGTGTGTCTCTTGCAACTTTGGTGAGACTTGGACTCCAAAACGACTGTGCAGCACTAATGACAGTACTTCATATGAGAGTTTGGCTTCAAAGTATGAGTAACTACGTTGTATCACTGGTCAACATTGGAGACACAAGTAGGGAGAATTATTTCACTAGGATGCTGAGATTGATAGGCTATAGCAGCGTCTTTGGAAAACTTCATTGACGTTCTATGAATGCCAGTTAAACCAGATCAGTCCAAAAAAGTCGCATATAATATATGTGAAATACGTTGCAATCGAACCTCACATTGCAATTACAAGCACTGTGCAAGTCCAGGATAGGGCTTCGGTCAGAAGATGAAGAGAGGGATGTTTTAAACAAAGGTTGAAAGTGTCCAGTGAAATAAGTGAGCCTCATCGATGTCGGGTTTTGTTGATGATAACCTCCATTTTGGCGAGCAGGTGTTGGAAAATTCAGGGATGCATGAGCAGAAATGCATTTGAGGCTGCGGGAGAGCGGAAGGGAAAATAGAGAGGGGGGGGATGCTAGGCGGAAGGTGAGGCAATGCATGTAGTGGAAGGGGGGCTTGGTCCCGAACATTGGGGGTGAGAGGGCCCCCCCCACCATGCAGGCCCGCACCCAACAATGATCACCCCCCACCGCCCTTGCATTTATTGCTCCTCTTGGCACCCTCTCCTTTGCATATGGGATAATTTACCATGAGTACTGAACCTATGCTTTGCATGGGCAAAGATGCATGACCATCCTCAACCACTTCCCATATGAAATTCTTAAATTGCTAATCAATTCACCTTGCATACTTGGATTGGATTTTGAAATTTTGGCTAAGTCTTAACCCTTAGCTCTGAGACCTTCTATCTTCTCCTTTCATTCCATTAACCTTCCATCTCCTCCTTCCTCCCGAAGGTGACCTTCCATCACCTCCATTCCATTGACCTTCTATCTCCTCCTTGCCCCTAAAGCTGCCTCTTGTCTTTCCACCTCCTCCCCAAAGCCTGCCTCTTGTCTTTCCTCCTCCTCCCCCCTCCAAGCCTCCATCCAAGAGCTCTTTCTTTGTGACACATGGCAGGCTCTTCTCCTCCAAGTTGCCACATGTCCTCTCTTTTTTGTTTTGGGTGTCCGTGGTTAATAGGTTAAAGATTCCCCTCCGCCACGTGTCACTCGCTCGCCCCATTTTCTTCTCTATTGTCCTTGTCCCACATTGTTCTTTAGTCATTTCTTTGTGGAACGGTTTTGGTACGTGTCTACCAAACTCTTTTGCTCACAAGGCACATCATAAGGCAACAATGAATATAATACTGCCGACGAGTGCATTCCCATCTCATGCACTCAAGTGCCCTCTTCAAGTTCCATCCCCAAACCATGTACAGAGGACCACATTCATGCTACATATGAATGGGTTGTTCATGCACATCTTTCTTCCATGCCTTTCACATTATAAAAGAGAATGATTGGGCAACACACATTGTGCAAAAAGCTCCATACATCTTGTGGTGGCAACTAACTTTAATGTATTCATATCAAGTTGTTGTTTCAAGTATGAAGAAATGATTCCTATTGGTTTTGATGATATTGTTAGTTTAGAGGATTGTGACAACTTCCGGAATCTTCTTCAAAATGTTGAAAAGTTCTAGCTAAGAAACCCTAGTTCAATGATAAAAAATACAATTATATTGGATTATATCCTATACAAGATTGTATCCAACCATCCTCCTACATACTTTATTCTTCCCAAGTTCAAAGATCAACTTCCACATCATCTATAAAACTTCCTTCTTCCACAAGTGTCTAGGTTGCTTGGGCGAGAGGTAATCTCTTATGACTGCAAGGAATTTGTACTAGTGAATTTGTTTAAAAGCACAAAATGAGGATGAGTGTTTAATTGAGTCGACACATGTAGTTTTTCTTTATTTGTAGCCACCCATGATTGTGTCCATTTCACAAATGACGGATCTCCTAATCTCCTCCATGATGAGAACCATCCTCTGATTTTTAGGCATATTTCCTTGAAGTGTAGTCTTTAGTAGACCCCTTCTTTTGATAATGGTACAATAGCTACTCTATAAGCTCGTGGTTGGTGGTAATGCAAGGTAGATTTTTATGTTAACTTCGACTCTACTTTCTTTGGAATAATTTTCAACCAAAAGACGAGTGAATAGTTGACTCCACATAAAATTTAGTAACATCATCTTTTTTTTGGGAGTTTTTCAAAGTGAGCAAGGTGAAAAGCAACTATTTATATGTGCTTCTAAGAAAGGCATTATCAAAACATAGGCATCTAACATCTACCATTACATAGGTCATGAATGAGGCTAACAAAGATATATTGATCTGCCTACACTGCCTTAACTTCCCCTTGTAATTTGGAGAATCTCTGTAATGAATAATCCTATATGCATTAGGATTGGAGACATTATTTCTTAAGTTGAACTAGAGCAAGTATTTTATATGATGTTTTCAACTTGGACATACATAATGCATAGAAAAAACCACCCAACAAATCATGTGTTTGGCTAATAGAGAACATCCACACAAGTTTAGTTGGCATATTAGCTCTTAATTTTTAACTCTTAAATAATGGCATAGAATATGGGTAATCTCTCTAATGACTCAGCTCAAATGCATTTGGATTAACGCTTGTCTTAGTAACTTTTTGGCTTTTTAAAAAAAAGCTAGTCTTTGTAACTCTTAAACTAGGGCAATGTCTTTTATACTATATTTAGAGTTTGAACGTACATAATGCAGAGCATAAATCATCCAATTGTCCACATATGTGCTCAATAGAGAACACCCACACTAGTTTATTTAGCATAAAAACAAACAACAGAAAAGACCAAGCTAATTAGTCAATAGATGTGCGCTACGAACAATATTTACACCAGTTTCATTCATAACAAAAATAACATACTATAGAACAAAATTTTCCCAATTACCAATATGTTAGCTTAAAACAAAACATATAAGTCGTCTAATTAGAATACAAGATAGCCAACAAAAGATCCAATTTCCCTGCTCAACAACTATGTGCTACCAACTATGAGGGGACTCCCCTCTTACAAAACAAAGTCAACCAATTTAGTTGGCTTAGAAGATGGCCAACAAAAAGGCCCATAATGTAGAGAAGAAACTGCACAACTATCCATACTTACCATAGATTAGGCCTTCATGTTTATGTGCACGGACACGTGTGTGTGCGTGCATGTGTGCATGTGTGTGTGTGCATGTGTTCATGCATGGGCGTGCGTGCGTGCATGCATGCATGCGTGTGTGTGCGCGCGCGCACGCACGAGCATGCAGGCATGCATGTGTGTGTGTGTGTGTGCGTGCGCGCGCGTGCATGTGTGTGTGTGCATGTGCGTGTGCAATCTTTCATGGATTCAAATCATTGCACCAAATATGCAATTCATATATAGTTGTAAAAGTTAGTGGATGCATGAATGTTTTATGACCCCGCATTTTGAGACAATTCATACACCCAAATGGAGATTACACCAAAACCTAGAGTTTGGAGCATTAATATCATGAATTATCCATTGCACCTAAGTCTTGATTTCTGATAGGACAAGAGTTGTACAGTTTTCAAGGTTAGGGTTTTGGTAGAACTTAGAAGCAGAAACATAGAAACTTGCATATGATCAAATCGTTCATGAATCAAATCATTGCATACAATATTTCATGAGTCGAGCGATTCATGTAAAGTTGCAAAAGATAGTGGGTGCATGAATGTTTTATTATAGGTGAACCCTACATTTTGAGAGAGTTCATACCCCCAAACTTAAAATACCCAAAACTTAAAATCATATCATGAATTACCCATTGTAAGTAAAACGTTGTGATGGTGTTCATATTGGCTATTTATTTCCATTCTATTAGAATAAAGAGGAAGTATTACATGTTAACGTGGGATGCCCTCGTTAACAAAGGTTATCAAAAGTCGCTTATCCTAAATAGTAAGACAACGTGATGCTACGCAATAAACAACGACGTTGGAAATAATAGAAGACAAGCATGAGGGTAAGGAAGACAAAAAAACAGCTAGAATTCTAAAAAAAGATCACTACTCAGTTTAATATTGAGTTCTTTGACTCAAAGTTTGATACAACTTAGCTAAAACAACTTGAATTCCGTAGCCCAATGGCAAGCAATACTGGCTAAGTTTCCATGGTATGTTTCCTCAATATACACCGTTGGAGATATCGTTACAGTGCTATCGGATGGTTGTTTGCATAGGTGTTGGAGAATGGAGGGTGGAAGCCTTCCTTATACAAAGAGGGGGATCTCTCATTGTGGAGTCATTCGATACCTACTATAATATTACCCACTTTGACAAGTTTCAGTTATTGATTAGTGGAGGTGATCACAAGACTTATGAGGTAGACTTAGCTGCATGATGCTAGAAGGACTAGGTAGTGGTAATCTTCTCAAAGCCTTAAAGGTGGAGATGTGGGATCTAAAAATCATAGGGGGACATTTGTGCTTTTGGAGGACTAGTGGGTGAAAATGTTATGCTAGAGATAGTTGGAGGGATCCCTACCAATGGGAATAAATGTGGAACATCCACAAGGATCCCACTATGAAGGGAATCAAGGACTAGGACATGGATGGTGCAAGTTGGATGTCACTCTACATATAGTTGCAGGGATCCCTACCAATAGGGATAAATACTACTCCACATGGATCTCTCGATGAAGGGAATCAAGGGCTAGGACATGGATGGTACTAGTTTGATGTCGAATTGAAATAGACCCGAGATCCTTGGTACTTTGTAGGGTTTGGTTTGTTTTCATCTTTCGTCTTTTGAGGGGGACGACTAGAGGGATTTATTGGTGCCTAGGTGTTTTGAAGACTCCGAATTGTTCACGACTTAAAAAAATGATTATACCAATTTACCAGGTTGGTACAAGCTATATGACAAAGAACAATGCTTAGAGATACTAGAGGTGTGAGTGATCATGAAGACGGCCTCAAAAGACATTTTCGACTTGTTTCTAAAAGCTTGTGCAAGCAAGCTAATGTAGTGATCCTTTGACTATGGATATTGGACAACGTTGTGTCAAGTGTTGAGGATAAATAGGGGCAATGACTAGCCCCCAAATGAGGGGTGCAATGAGGCTTGACACTTGTAGCAATATGGATGAACATGATGCCACATGGGCACATGGAAAGGGTGAAAGAGGAATTGCCATGTGAGCAACAAACAAGTTGCCACATGGGCAACACCCTAGGATCTTTATTAGAGTTTCTTATAGGCATCCGCATGGGTTGCATAGGCTAGCATAATTGACCAACTACGTGATCGATCTAGGGTTGGTAATAAGGCCAACCATAGGCCCTGGTATAAGGCAACAAGGCTTGGGAACGATAATAGCTGAAAGCACTAGCAAGAAGGGGTCGACAATACTTCATGTACTAGTCGATAGTACAAAGCATGTACAGAGTAGGGCGACAGTGTACAAACTATGGCTAATATTCTAGCAATAGGGCCAAGGCTTGCCATGTGGCCTACCAATCATAAAGATTAGACTAGGTTAGCCTAGTCTGTGTGAGGTCAGTTGGGATTGGATCTAGCTAGCTAGATTGGAGGGGGCTTCCAACCCTATCGAAGGGACCACTTGGGGTAGAACATCCGTTTAGTTAGTAATTTCCTAGGTTCTACACCAGAGCCATATCTACAAAGGTAGAAGAGCCATTAGTGATACACAAGGACTCAACCTAGAGCAGCTACTAAAGCATGTTTGAGGCACACAATGAGGAGTCGTCCAAAGCAGAGGTTTGTACATCTGGGTGGTCTTTCTCCATATCAAAAGTGTGCTCCTTCTATACCTACATGCACATGGACTATAGTTGGTATTTGAAGTGAAGTCATGGAATTGGCTATAGCAAGCAACTCTATTCTCTGACATTTGTAGAATTGGTGTTTAGTTCTCTTTTTGTGTACTTCTGCATTCTCTTGGTGTCCATGCTCTCTTGCATTATCAACTATGCACTAGAATGTCCTTACCTTGCAAACAACCCTTCACCCTTGCAATCCCTCTACTCTTCTCGTCTTCCATAACTTCTTCCATTCCCACTTCTACTATGAGCAAATGAGCTTACATGCAAATGAAGCTTCAATGGTATCTATATAATGTGCTATGTTCGTGCATATTATTGAAAACAACAGTGCTCTCACAAACCATGATCTTAATTCATTTTCCAAGCTAATGCTATATACCACTACTTCAAGCATGCGGATTTTTCAAATTAGTGCTATATACCTCAAGCATTCCCATAGGTCTATGCAACATAATTTAGCTAGTTGATGTGTGTTGTGTTTGATGGTTTTCCCTCGTTGCTTTTAACTCTTTAAAAGAGACATTGATTCATCCACAATGATCATTCATGGATGTATGCCAGAATACCGAGTTGCAGGACCATTTGTTCTTTAACAAGTTTTTGTTTAAAGTTTGCATGGGAACCTTGCCAGCCTCAAGGATATACATTATTAGGATATCACCTTGAGGCTTTGTATAAGCTACAATCAAAAGTTTGTAGGCCATAACTTGAGTGATAGTCATGCTACTGCTTTATAATGAATCTGTGGGGATATCTCAAGGTGTATGCCTCAGGCACACCTTGGTTTCTATGTGTGAGTGCTAGAGGCACAGTTAGATGCCCATAAGCACAGTTAGGTGGTAGAGAGCCACATAGGATGATTGAGAGAATCTAGGAGCAGATTGAGGAGATGATTGTGGAGCTTTGAAGTCATCAGTGATGTCAGTGAGCATGTATGAGGTGCCTACTCAAGGACCTCACTCTTCTTCATTCCATAATGCAAGTATTCTAAGTTTGTGTCCACTCTTTGCTTTCCTTTCAGCTTACCAACATGGTATCAAAGCCCTTTGATCCCCCTTGAGCCCATTTCTGCCACATCTTCTTCTTCTTCTTCATCTTCTTCTTCTCCATTTCCCTCCTTCCCAAAATCTTTGAGAGCTTGGTTCTCCGCCTACAAACGACCATTGCCCAAACTCTCTGAGCTGTAAACTCCTCTAGTATGGGCGAACTTACACCTGCAATCAATTGAAAAAAAACATCTTTGTTAGCTGCCATTCTCCAAACAGCGCATTTCTTCTATTGCTCAATACTCCCTGCTTGTTGCGCCATTGCTTAAGCCCTCTTAGGAGTGGATGGGCGACCTCAAGACAAAGATTTTGAGTCATTTTTCAGCTCATTTGGTTCAGTAACGAAGGAGAAATCGTCAAAACTCAAGTTCAGCCTATAGCAACTCCCCCGAACAAAGCACGCACCATTTCGTCCAACCTCTGTGTTGGACCCTCTCTGGTATATGAGCTTTCTTTTGCTTCAGAAAACCCTCTTTTCCTTGCTTTGAAGAGTGAGCTACAAGCCCTCCAAGTTTAGCCTTTTGGTTTTGACAGTTTTGGACAAGTTTTTGAAGATGATGCTACATAAAATGCTACTCTAGCATTTCTGGTTTTTTGAAACTTTCAATAACTTCAGTACAAGTGTGGCTTCAGTTTTGTTTTGAATTGCTAGACCTGATTTTGATTGGAAAGTATTCATTTTAGCCACTTCTATGAAGCATGTAAGAAGCATCATTGATTGAATATTGGTCACTAGTCTTTGCTACATCAAGTGCATATATTTTGGAAGCCTTTCAATTATTTTTTGCCTTGTAAGAGAAAAAGACACTGCCCAATATCTGGATTAGACCCTCTCATGGCTACCCTATTGAATCTAAAGAAGTTCAATGGAAAGGGCTTCCACACATGGCAGATGAAGGTAAAATTTGCATTGATGAGGGAGAACCTCTGGAGACTTGTCAAACTGACTCCAACCGCTTCTTCTACGACCTCTAATGCTGGAGAATCCTCAACTCCGACACGACTGGCAAGGGATCCCGCTAGAGAGGAAAAAGCATACGGTATCATTGCTCTTGATTTTGGAGATGATTATACTCACCACATCTCTGACTTAGAGTCTCCTTCAAAAGCTTGACATGATTTTTGGTACTAGCTCTCACATCTCTAAATTATCACTTAAAATCTCTCTCTTTGAATTGAAGATGGTTAGTGGCACTACTTTGGCAACTCATGTCAACTACATGCAGAGTCTTATGACTCAATTAGCTTCTATCAACTCTCCTATTACTCCAGATGATGCTATGGCAGTGTTACTTAAGAGTATGCCTGAAGATTATGATCACATAGTTAGCACTTTGAAAAATCTTCCTAATCCTTATCTTGAAGGTATTATCTCTGCTCTCCAAGAAGAAGAAAGGCATATGGAACTCAGGAAAAGGGGAGTACATGTCTCATGAATTTGAGACATTTCTTCTGAAAGAAAAAGGTATTATGCATCAGCTTACAGTGAGGCTTACACCTCGATAGAATGGCAAAGCTGAGCGGAAATGATGCTCTGACTTCTCTAAAACGTGCTACAAATTATGCTCTGACTACTCTAAAACGTGATACAAACTGGCCTGTTGATTGTAGTTCTCAATATTTATGTCACAATGAACTAGAATCTTCTGAAGCACATTCTCTTAAGTCTTAAGTATCTTCACACACAAAAATCAAGTCCTTCAATCCCTATATTCATCCAAAATTCGAAAGGCCATAACTCGTTCAAATCAAGCCGAAACTGCACAATAAAGGCCTAGCTGTCAAACTGAACCGAAGTTTTTCAAAAAACATCCAGCACATTTTTTAGCACACGCAAATCAAGCACAATTTTTAGGAAGTTAATGACGTAAAAGTCATGTCCAGTTGACCAAATTGCATGCAATTTTCGCCAAAATGTTCACTCAAAGACAACATTTCTACTTGAGATTTTGCGCATACATTTGCTCTTATGGTCTTCAGTTGCCAATTTGAAGTACGACATATTTTTGGAGCCTTCAAGCAAGCTAATTTAACAAAACTGCGTATCATACTTCAAAGTGGAGAGGGAGATGTAAGGAGTTGCTTTCAGTGGGACAGCTTTTTCACATCCTCCCTCCTATTAACTTTTGCTGTCCATAGCCTGTTAAGTGTTCAAAATTTCATACAATAGCAAGAACAAGAACAAAAGCGATCCTTAGCCTTGATTGGCATGCAATGATCCGTCTTTGGCCTATATCTTCATCTGCTTACTAAGGTCCCTCACAAAATGAAAGGATGGAAAAACGCTGATTTAAGGGATTTCTAACTAATCCTGGGCGCTGTGATTTTCAATACCAGCAGCCTTTTCTTGTCACAGCCATATTATATAGTCAAGATCCGAGGCTAGAACAATGCAGCGCTGTGAACAAAAAACATCTTTCAACATTCTTTCCTGCCACGCCTGCAAGACTTTTCTTTCATCTGCATTGTACGGTCAAACTGTTATCAAGAGGGTTAGTTCATAAAGCAACGTAGAAGATATCAAGTTGTACTCCTGTCACTGCTGGTATTTTCAACTGCTAATATATATCTCTTTCTACACAATTTCCAGGTCATCTACAAGGAATCTACTCAGTCAAGATCCAACATTAAGTGCTAGACGTCAAATCAAGGAGGATGCATCTTTTGCAGGCTACAAATACAGAAGCTTTTTGTTGTAAACCATACATACAAAAATTGACACGTGCTTTGAAACCACTGCTAGCATACACGAGGCACGTAAAACACAGAGTAAGGCAAAAAGGCTCTTTTAGCAGACTACAGCAAAATGAACAGCTACTCTCATGCAGATGCTTTATGCACTCTTGACAATGATGCATCCCTTCAAATGTCATGCCAACCTCATGCCTTGATTGAATAGTTACTCCCTGTCATTCATAGCGTGTACTTCTGTATGAGAGTAATGAGTCCCTAAACACCTTTGAGAGGTTAACAAAAGTAAAACGAGACATTTGAAAGAAAGAACGTCTCTGTCTATGAGAAGTCCAGCTCATAATCATCAATTTTTTTTAATGCTGCAGAAGAACGATGCCCTCCTATTTCCTACCGGTACTTCTCTTGGTATGCAATACGCAAATTTTCTGGCCATGACTGGAGATTTCTTCTAATTACATAGCTGTTACTACAAATTGCATTATTGGAGCACAGATTGTAAGATCCAACCTATTAACCTAACTCTGGTTGCTTGTGGTCTCTATCAAAATAAGGGCACCTAACACTGCTTTTCAGATAATGCCATTCCAGCAGGCCTAAACAAGACGCACAGATTGTAATATACGTACAGGCATTCACGTTCGGCTTGCAACTTCCGGCAACCTGAGATCGTGAAGTACTGTTTGGAAGCTCCTCAAAAAATCGCCTCTGCAATATGTTGTTTGGCAAGCCGCGAACAGATCACTGCAGAGAATTCTATTCTCGAGTTCAGAAGGAAAAATACTCCACTCTTCTTATCACCTGGTGAGCTTCAAACACCGTCAATTGACACTGATTGAAGCTTGCCGGCAACAAAATCGACGAAGCAGAGTAAAGGTGCAGCCTTTATAGTGTTGAAGCTTCTTAGATATTGCCTCGCTCTACACCTCAACTCTTCAGCAAGCTCCTTCGATTTCTCAAAGCCAATGACCTTGGGATAAGTGGGTCGATCTGCAAATGCCCTCCTTTTGAGAGTTAATCGAAGATCTGTCGACAAACGGGTAAACTCCAACACATCATCTACGACCTGTTGCAAGAGACCCAAAGCCCGACCATATTGCCTTAAACTCTCAACTTCTTCGTCTTTTGCTCCCGCTAGGATGGCACCCGAAACAACGGAGCACTCCGCAAGCACAGCGCTCTTCCGTAAATGGATCTCTTTCAGTTTCTCGACATTCGAAATGGAGTCTTTTGCAGACGTAAGATCCAGAAACTGCCCGGCTACCATCCCTTCAGACCCAACAGTTCTGCTCAGTTCTGCAATCACACGCAGAACCCTGTCTCCCGGGACGGCCACAGTGGCCCTGGCCATGTGCTCAACCGCAAGAGCGTAAAGGGCATCTCCAGCAAGAATCGCCATGTCCTCACCAAATACCTTGTGGTTGGTGGGGTTGCCACCACGGAGATCATCGTCGTCCATGCAAGGCAGATCGTCATGGATAAGCGAAGCAGCGTGGACCATTTCCAAGGCACAAGCGGCAGGCAAGGCCATGTGCTCAGATCCACCGAAGAGCTCGCAGGAAGAGAGACAAAGGAAGGGAAGAATTCTGTTAGAGGGTGCGAGGAGGGAGTATCGCATGGCGTGGTGGATGAGCAAGGGAGGGCGCAGGGGAACGGCAAGATCCAAGGCGGAATTGACTGTGTGGGATTTGCAGGAGAGGGACGCTTGCAAATCCAAGTAGTTCTCTGCATCATCGGCGTTGGCGTCCGGCTCCATTCAAACTTGCGGCTTGGGAATGCCTCCTATACAACATCATAGCCTCTATATAACTTGTGTTCGTGGATGCTCGACACGTGGACCTTCTCAGCTCGTGTTTGCAGTGGGTTTGGGGAAATGCAAACCTTTGTGGGTTCACCCATAGGCAGTTTTTGACTGGTTGCACTGAGACGCTCAAGACTCTCTGTAGCTTGCGCCTACGAGACGACAGGTAAAGACCCGCTCTGCTGAGTCTCACGGTCGGACCTTAAATTGTCTTTAGTTTCAAGAGGTAGAATTTTGAATTAAATCAAGACCCACTCCATGATAGGCACCGCTTGGCTCAATTTACTCTTCTGCTTCTCCTTTTTCTTTGGATCGGTGTCTCCTGCCACTCCAGTCTCCCGCCATGACTTGGCCTCCTCTCGCTCCATCTCTCCCCCCGCACCAATCTCTCCCTCCCCACTCATCTCAACTTGTCCCTCAACAATCTCCCTTGGGGCTCTTCCCTACTGTTGCTCACCTTGAGCTTCATCAAAATCACCTCCATGGCATAATTCCTCCTCATCTTGCCCACTGCTTAGCTCTATCCTGGTTGGATTTAAGCTCTAACAATTTGTTGAGCATCATTCTCCTATATCTTAGATTGCTTTCCAATCTCAGTAGCCTCTTGGATTTGAGCTATAGCAACCTCTCCGACACCATCCCCCCTCTCTCAAATCACTTTCCAATCACAACATCCTCCATCTGAGTTCCAACATGCTTTCGGGAACCATCCCTGCTCACAAAACACAGTCAACTTCTAGAGTCATCCTTAACATGTACATGTGGTTGTGTTGTATGTTGTACGTAGTTCCTCAACCTCATGACAATAGGCAAGCACTCTCTAGTCTTGCAAGCCCACGATACAGCTTGGGGCCAAATGCACCATGCAATTTGTCAATAATCCAATGAGGTAGGGCATTGAGCCATTTAAGTGCTTTGGCCATGATTCCATCTGCTTAGACCTAGGAGATCACGCAAACAATTTGGGTGACTATACAAAAAAGAAGCAGAAGAAGAAGAAGAAGAAGAAGAAGAAGAAGAAGAAGAAGAAGAAGAGAAGGAGGAGGACGAAAGGCACCATTGCTTGGCAAGCTTGGCCTATTGAATGCTTTAGTAGAGGTTTCTCCTCTATAGTGGGAACATGTACTTGAGTTACAAGAAGCCCAAGGTAGAGCCGGAAACCATGATGATAAAGACCAATTTGATCAATGGGTGCCTAGGCATCTCCTAGAGTCATCCTTGGTAACCTCTTGGTCCTATAGGAAGCCTACTAGATTGAAGAGGAAGTATCCCAATAGTAAGTTGAGGATGAGGAGATTGTGGATGATGTCGAATATGTTCGGACCAAAAAGATCCAATATAAGGGGGACGAAATCCACCAATTGCATACCATAATAGATTCCCACCACCATGATGCTCACATATAGTGACCTTGACCAAAATCACATCTCCCACCTTCATTACCTTTCGATATGCTGCCAAAACCATTGGCATATGACATTTTCATCATAAGATTCGAAGAAGTCAGGAAATATTTTTCTTGTAAGAAATTCACTGGTATAAATACATATGTGCATTCCTCTATATGTAAAGATATATACATTTCTCTATATGCACACACACACACACACACAACACGTAGGGTCATAGCTTGGTAATCTTCTTCAACATTGCTGGGGTTAATAGCCAAACCTTCTTTTGTAGACTTAGGCATTGGTTCTCCTCTACATTCTCCATGATCAA
Organism: Dipteris shenzhenensis; assembly: GCF_047967505.1. Taxonomy (NCBI): domain Eukaryota; kingdom Viridiplantae; phylum Streptophyta; class Polypodiopsida; order Gleicheniales; family Dipteridaceae; genus Dipteris; species Dipteris shenzhenensis. Next base: position 4,569,629 of record NC_141608.1, read on the forward strand.
ATCTCTCCTATGTTTCCATCTTCTGAGAGGTGTAGATGCAATGGCAATGCAAATGTAGTGGTGGGGGAAGCATCCGGTGTTCCCTTAGCTTCATTGTAAAGGATGTAAAATCAACTCACATGTAATCATCTATTTCACTAGTAGCAACATCAATGATTACAAAATATGTCAGATGCATGGTTATTTTGTGGATTTCTACGAAGGAACTGATACCTACTCTTCATTACCTTACATTTAACTCATAACCAACTCCTCATTACCTTACATTTAAGTAGTTTGAGGCAACAAAGGATTAGCTCTAGGAGAAGGAACCCATAACCTACTCTTCATTACCTTACATTTAAGTAGTTTGAGGCAACAAAAAATTAGCTCTAGCAAAGTTTTTGGAGATCTCACAAATGCAACACCATGTGCCTGATAGAATTAGATGCTAGCCAAGATAGGAGGCTAGATGAAAGTGCACCCAAATGGACATGTAAGATGGCATGCTTTCTTGGTCTCGTTCTTACCATGCATGTTTGCTCTTTGCCAACATGGATTCCAAGTTTTATCCATGGATTAACTGGAAAAGCTTCTTTCTAACCTTGGTGGATGACACAAATTTCGCTTTTCATTGATTCCTCATTGCATCAATTTTAATCCTTGAAGAAAGATTTGTCAACTCTTTAGCAAAAATTTTTCCCAATATCTAAAAAATTACATTTTTAATCTATGACACTCTAACTTGCTTTCACTTGTAGTTGTCCAAGTACAACTCTCTCTTCCATTGTGGAGATTACTTGCCAACAATCATCTAATTAAATTTGTAGAGCTGGTTCTACTTAGGATTTCCTTCATCTTGTCCACAGTGACCTCTAGGTTGAGATCAAGGTCATGACCTCCGGATCAATGATGTTGCCACAGTATATTGTGTCCCCTATGTGTCAGGCTAATCATCAAACATCATGGATGCACATGGAGAAGACACTAGTGTGGTCATGGTGACCAACACTAAGGCAATGGAAAGTATGGAAGAGGCAAGGAAGATGGCAGAAATATGAAAGCATAAGGTAAGAGTAAGTAGAGGCACCAAGGATCTCTCAAGGTGAGAGGCAAATAAAATGGATTTGTGAAATGAGGTTTGATTGCTACTATCACCCTTTGTTAGCCGGATTGCATGTTGTCTCCATAATCCCATTTTGATTAGAGTGTAACTAAATCCCATCTTGCAATGTGGAATCTGATTAAGTGACTAAGTACCAGTTCTGCTAGGTGACGAAGAAAATTTTTAGATGAGTAGATAAACTAGCCCGTAGTATGGCCAAGCTTTTGTTTAGAAATGTTATTTGTAGATAAGGATGTCCAATGAAATTCTGAGTCAAGGCACACATTTCATGAATGATGTTTTAATATTCTCAACAAGGAATTCATGATTTTACACCGAATAGCCACAATTTTCACAGAGTGCCTTAAATTTAAGAAAAACATTTTTGGATGAAAAATTTATGACAGTTTGCAAAAAAAAATTGGATTAGGCTGTAGTCTCTTCAATTTTTCGTAGACAAAGAGGATCTTTTTCTCTTTATTGTGTGTTTAGACAAACAATCAGTCAGTCAGATTCCTCAACAAGGCCCACAAAATTGACTCTGCTATAAGGATAACCCATCGATGGTAAAGTAGCAACCTCGTAACACAACAGGTACTAATGCAGTGGTTGGATATAGCTGCAACTCCTTATCGTAGTGACCTCAAAGTCATTGCATTCGCCTTAAAGCAGTGGATTGGTGATAGTTATGAGTTCATTTGATCTCACGTGTTAGTTAAGTGAGGTGGGTGGGGTTGGTTGACCAGCTGTGGATTAATGCCATCAGTACTAGAAACTTAAACGCAAAACATAGAAAAGTACTTAGGGATGATTTATGATACATTAGAAACTCTAACTGAAGCCATATCTAAGTTATATGATTCTCAATCGGTAACTCCTATGGGACAACCAGCGACTCCTCCTAGTCAAGTTGAGATGTATTGAGTATAGAGAATGTGCCAAATATTGAAGCAATTCATCACACTCAGTTTCATAGAGAAAAAAAAATCATCACACTCAATTTCATAGAGATCTATCTGCAAAAAGATGTGCATCGAGCAACTTAGTTGTCAACCCCTAGCTTCCATCCAAAATAGGTAACTAGGACAAGCAATCCACACCGACATGAGCTTTTCCTAGTTTATGGATAATCTTGAAGTGGAATTCTTGTAGTAAAAGAATCCATCTTACCAAGTGCCCTTGAATGACCATTTTAATGATCAAATACAAGAGTTCTTGGTGATACATAGAAGACAAATGGGTTACCAAGCCATCCAAGTGCCTCATGCCCAATGGTACTAGAGATACAGTTGAGTGATGCCATCAACCTGCTTGCATAGTACATGGGATAATCCAAATTTTTATCTATTTGTGCCAAGATAATATTGATTGCATAACCATATGAATCAAGATGAACGTGAAAGATAATGTTTACTAAGGCTAGCAAATCATTGGTGTCTCCAATGCTCATTTCTTGAGTTCTTGGAAAGCAGCAAAAAGTTTCTCAGACCATCGGAATTTGGTATCCTTCTTTGCTAATTCATATGAAGGAGCTACAATTTTGGCAAAATCTTTGATAAATCTATAGTAAATCTATCGAAACCAATAAAAGAATGTAACTGAGTAGGTTTCTTGGTTCTAGCATCTTTTCAACTACTTTGATCTTACTTGGCTCATTCTAGATCCCTTCTTGAGAACTAATGTGGCCAAGTAACATATACCAATTAGCACACAAAAAGAGTACTCTTTGTGGGATTCAGATCTTGACTATCTGCAAGAGCCAAAAACCTAAGGTAGGAGAGATGCATTGATACTATGGAGTAAACACAAAAATTATCCAAATAAATTATTGATAATTCATACAAATAATATCAAAATGTTTCCACATGGATCTTTATAAAATGGAGGGGCATTATGCAATCCAAATGCCATAGCTTTAGTAGCATAAAGACCCCATTTTGAGAACAATGCAATTTTGGACTGATCTTTTAGTGCAATTGAAATCTGATTGTATAAATTATATCCATCTATAAATGATTACATCTAGTGTCCTTAACTTGTCAATAATACCATCTGTAAAAGGAATTGGGAATGGGTCCTACACAGTTTGTGCATTCAACTTCCAATAGTCAACACATGCATGTAGCTTGCCGTTGTTCTTGGGCACAACAGGTGGAAGCAACCAATCACTTGTTAGGAGCAACTTGCTAATGGAGTAACAATGCGAGGAGCAAAATGCATAATATACACAATACAAAAAGAGCATAGAATCAAAGAGAAAGAGAGACACCAATATACGTGGTTCACCCAATGTGGGCTACGTCCACAAAGAAATAGCCAATCCTGTGTTTTTCTTATCCAACCGGCAAGAAGATACAAGATAGAAGTAGTATATCCACTGCTCTCATGCCATGTGATCCACATCCTTATTTTACAATTTTAACCACACAACTCATCTACCAAATTTCATGTGCTACCCTCAAACCCCTGCCAAGGTGGGGCCTAAATAGCTATTGCCGACCCCCCCTAAACCCCCCTTCATAGAGTGGGTATAAACATGCTGGGTCCAGAGAAAGCAAAAATAAAAAAACCTCTAAAAAAGGATCAAGCTCCACATACAATATTAGTACAATCAATGGCATAAATGAACCCGTCTCGGATGAGCTGATCAAGTTCTAATTTTACATGTTTGGCATAGTTAGGATTCATCTTGTACCAGGTTTGTACCTTTGTTGTCACACTAGCTTAGCATCCAATATTAGAGGAATTTGATGTTGGCATATCTCTCTCGAGCAGCACACCTTGCATATTAGTGTAAGTCTAGGAAAACGCATTCTTATATTGCAAAAATAAATCCTTGATTGCATGGGGATGTGCAATTACTAGAACTACACGTGGTTCCTTAGTTGTGCCCAATTAATTTTTTGAGTTGGATGTGGAACCAAGTGCTCCGTACCAAGTGGAGTGATTGTGATTTCAGGCTCAGCCAATTTCTTCTCTTTAGCCTATCCTCAAATAAGTGGATTGGATAGAGACCTTGTTGTTCCGCCAACTTCTCCTCTTTTATCTTTTGCTTGAGTTCAATACTTGGAAAATATCTCTCTCTCCTATGGATAATATATGCATTTCCATCAGCTTGGTTTCCACATGTTGTGGGAAATTATTCTAGTCTTCTAGATCCTTAGGATAGCAAGTACTTGGTATTTTGCTTGGATTAGTAGGAACTTGGACTTCTCTATCACATGTCTTAATGGTCATGCTTTCAGTGCCCCAATCGTATGCATCTGCTTCCATTGTAATGATAAGTAAAGTTGCAATATGATGTAGTACTCCAATTGTAATTATAACATATGAAAGCATACCTATTATAGCTCGACTAGTTGTTGGTCGGACATATGCACTCGAAATGGAAAAGGTTTGGGATTTTTGGACTTATGATGTATAGCAACAAGATCTAAAATAATGTTGACTCTCAAGCCACATCCACGATAACACCATATACGTTCTAATTTCTATTTTATAGTGATAATGGAAACTTCATTGTGTATCATTGGTGTATCAATGATAGGCACCATAGAGTAAGGGAATTTACATCTTTAACGAGTCTCTCGTAAACTTGAAGTTGTTGTAAAGGTTCCATCAGCCTCCTATTTTTGAATTACTCAATTCGTTAAAGAAGTTCTAAGTAGGAGCTTGCAAGAGGGTTGCTCTACCCTCCAATTCAGAACTATGGGAAGCTGGCCTCTTTGAATTACAAATAGCATTCCCAAGATTTAGGACTATGGGACGCCTACCACTCTAAATTATCAATAGCATGACTAAGCTTGTGCATAGTGGCATAGTATTGGAGTTCCAATTTGTAGTACATGCCCCTCCAATACGCAATAGTTTCATCACAAGAGGAGCTACTTTCTACCTAATCTAATTTGACAGCCTTGAAGATTTCTTGCAGCCCCCCTAACATTGCTTACCATTTCCTCACTCTCCTTTCACAAAAACTAGTCCATACTGCCATTTTTTCAATGTTCAATGCATTTTACATAATGCTAACCGTCTGACAAGGCTATTCTTTTCAGTCTTCTGGCTATCAAGAGTTGCTACCATGGACTTAATCTCCCTCTTTACACTATTTTCCTCCTTTTTAGTGTCTTTAGTTGTTGCTTCAAGCACTTAATGCACTCCTCTTCTATTCTCTACCTCTCTTCCATAGCCAACTCTTCAACTTCCTTTGCCTTCTCCTCATTTTCCTGGGTTTGCATCTGTGCTTGCAATCCCCTTGTGTGTGCTAAAATTGCCTTGGATTGTTGTTGCTCTGCCTTAGTTTTTCCATTCACCCTGAAATGTCACTTGAATACTACAATTGAGTGTGCTTCATCACATTTTCTATGTATCTCATCAATCATTTGTCACATATGGGCAAGAAGTTGGGTGGCCAACAGGTGTATTCCAACCTTGTCAGCCTGAGGAAATAGTGGAGGCTTGCACTCAAAATTATTTTTTAAGTTGGTAAACATCATTACGATGATCACCTTTGAATACGAGACTTTGTATCCACGTGGTTGCTCTATTGCTGCTGCCTAAACTTGCCACTACTTCACAATTCCTTTAGTATCTAAAAATGCCTTATTTTCTTCACAAATTGAAAACCTTGACTCCAAAAATATTGCTAACCTAGACAAGGAAGGATTCCTTAATAAGGTCCTATTTCTTCCATGGAAGTAGTCTATAAATTGCCTCTAGGGACATAGAGCTCATTCTCAACCATCCTAGTCTTGATGTACATAGAAGAATTCCCATAAACGATGTATTTCTTCTTAGTGTTCACTTCTCTAAGATTTTTCTTGAAGGTATTGAGGGGGATAGAAATGGATGCATTAGACATCATGATTACAAGGCTAGATCAAGCACTAGACCCACTAGGTGTCACAAGAGCTACTTGGAGGGTATTGGACCCCTCAGAGTGTTCCTCTGAGACTTCCATGATCAATACAAGGAACAAAAGTTATCGGCAGAAGGCTTGCATGGTGCAAGAATTGCAAGGAGTAGGTAGAAGAAAATGGAGAAGTAGGAGAGGATGCAAGGCTTGCAAGGAGAGGGAAGTTGAACAAAGTGAAGATGGTGTATCTCTAATTCTACCTTGGTATGTGATTCTACCCACTATGGTGGAGAAAATCACCCAGTGCTTGTTTAGTTTTGGCATTCACCCGACTTGATACATTGTTGGCTTGAATTTGTGAGATGACTTAGTTTCATTGCTTAGTGGGCTAAGCTTACACATAGTCAAATAGCCACCGTGATTGCATGCAATAAAATAGCCAGCGAGATGACATGCAATCAACTAGCCACCGAGCTTGCATGCAATTATAGCCAGTTGGGTTGCATGATGGGGTGACCATCTAATCCATTGGGACCTCAAATGGAATTCCTTGATGGCCAATATATTTTCCATTTGTTACAATGATATGAACTAGTTACATAGTCCCCAAATTTGAAGGCTACAAAACACTTCAAAGGGATCTTGCCCTTCTTGAATATGTCCCCCCTAAGATAAAGAAATGAACCTTCAAAATGAAGGGCCGTTTTGCACAAAATTTCTTGCAGTGCCCTTCAAAAATGATAAAAAATAGCTTCACTAGAAGGGCTACCTAGCATTAGCTATGTTTAATTGCTATCTTGCATCCAATTGCTTGTCAACTTCCAGCACGATGTCCTCGTGAGCACTGGCTATTTAGCTGCCAAGCATCCAGCCAAGTTCACATCGACTTCTTTCTATGTGCACTCCTTCACCCTCGTCTCCCACCCTCATCTCCACCACTCGTGTCTCCTACTCCACCTCATGCTGCACCTTTTTCCCCACCCTTGTCTCCTCCTCCACCCTCCTATTCCAACCTCATTTCTTGCTCCACCCTTTAGCTCCACCACTATACATCACCTCCATTTTATCCCTTTCTAGTTCTTGGCTATCAACAAAGCTGTGGTAGTTCTCTCCCACAGTTGGAAAGTGTCCAATCTAATTCAAGACCTTTCATGGTGGGGTAGTCCTTCAACACCACCCACCTCAAGTGCTACACTGCCTTGCCTTGGGAGCCGATCGTGCATCGTTGTTGTCGGCACTTCTCCATATATTTTGGCATCGCTCTATCCTGGGCCATTAGTGACACAACCCTCCATGTCACCATTCCATTACTGCAATGCCACCTTGCTTGCCTTGGGAATCTTTTTCACTTGTTGGCCATGCCAACCGACACTCCCTACCTCAAGCTGCCTTGCATTAGGCACCCACTAACTGCCCCGACCCTTGTACCTTTCACTCTCTACCCACCTTGTGCTTCACTACTTCCCCCTCAGTGGCGATATAGCCCCTCATTGATTGAGGGGGATCCTTGACATCTACCACTAAGGGCATTGGACTAACACTCACTTCAGGTGTCTCATGCACCTCTAGCTCTCACGATGAGTGTGGGAGTTATGCCACTCACCTTGTCACTTTGCAACGCAGTCATGGCCCATAACAAAGACAAGGTCACACCTCCACATATGCAAGAAACCCACACAACCCACAGTTGGCCTCAAGACAAACAAAAATGGCACATCAAAGAGAGAGAGAGAGAGAGAGAGAGAGAGAGAGAGAGAGAGAGAGAGAGAGAGAGAGAGAGAGAGAGAGATGGTAGGATATAATTTAATCCTAGGTTAGAGTTAACTTTACATTAGTACTAACTAACTATAGTTAGATAGATCTTTCAAATTGACCCTTAGGCTATAAAAATTGACTATAATTAGTACATTAGATTAGGTTAACCTTTTCCTTCACACCCATGCAAAAAAGGAGAGGAAAAAAAAGAGGAGAGATTAAAAATGAAAGGGACCTTTGTTAAAAATTGCCCATTTTTTCCCCTACTTTTAGGCCTCCTATCTTGAATTATGGGAGGCCAAATTGCACCTGACCTAATCCAAATTTCACACACACAAAGTTTTATAGTAAAAGAGAGTTTTTGGGTTAATTTTCCATCATTTTAAGCTGTCTCCTCGTAGGCATTGATTTTGACCCATTGAGCATACATTGTTGCCCATTTTTGGGCCTACAAGGGTCAAAATCGACCATGGACTTCACCATCATATGTACCCATTTAAAGTTTAAAAATAGGAGAGGTTTATATGGAATAAGGCTAGAACCTACCTACTTCCCCTCACCCCTGACACTCTCTAACAATTTAACCTCTCTCTCTTGACAAGCAACTTGGGGAAATAGAGATGCTATGGAGGTGAAGTACACAAATCTTTTGATGCCAATAATGTCTTCAATCAACAATGCAACAACAAAAACAACAATGGCTAAAGACACTTTGGCAAGGACCAATTACAGACATTCAACAGCTATGAGCATTATAGTGATGCTCTCATGAAGTTGCAATTGACATAGAGGATGGCATGATTGACTCTAATCCAAAATAATGATGACCATAAATCAAGTCATTATGATAATAAGTCTTCCAAAAAGGGAAGAACTTTCTCCTAGGATCACGACACTAAGGACCAAGTGGAAGCCTGGCCTTAAGAGTTGAAGAAAAGATGCAAGCCATAGAGCAAAAGATGCAAGTCTCTCAGCCACAATACCCAAGAAGGGAAATGTGTGGTGCTCATACTATGTGACCAATGACAATGCAAATGAGTGCCTGATCCTAAGAAGGAAACTCAACCCATCAAAAGCAGCCCAACCTACAAGGTTATGCTGTGCAATTTGTATGTTTTAGGCCATGATGTAAACACATGCTTCTATAATAAGAGGGTTGCACAAACCATGCCCTAATCCGAGGATTACCAAAAAGCGAGCGAGCCAAAAAAAGCGAGCGATAAAAAACAATAAAAGATTTATAAATCCCCCATTTTAGTAGCAAAAAATAATGACTTATTCAAAAGTGCATATGTTCCCTCAATGCCAGAAGGTTAAACATGCATATAACTTTGAAGCCATTAACACTAATGTCACATCATCCATGAGATAGTTTGTATGTTTAATTTCCAAGTCATTGTTTGTATCAAAGACAAACACTACTGCAATCAAGTTCTCTCTTTCCATTAGAGTAATTGAGATCATCTTTCCAAGGACTCCTTGCATGGATTAGTCTAGATTCCATGCATATGTAAATGCTTAGCTTTTTTAACTCTATTCACTCTTGGAACAAAACCCATGTTTCTTTGTTACTACAAAAATATCTTTCCCTAATGATTTATTCTTACCTCCCACTAATCTTACCAATGTAGCAAATTGACCACAAATTCATTTTTTGGTGCATTAAATTTTGCTAGGTGGTGCACAAAGACATGATAATCATCTAAAGTACGCCTTGCCATTTGATTTGATATGTAACATGACCCCATTTGGACTTGTAAATCAAAAGATATAGGAATGTGAAAATGTCCTCTTTTGGGCCAAAAGAGGACATTTTCACATCCCTATATTTTGGCAAGATGTCAACATTTGATTGTTTTGGCCCAAAAGATGAGTTTTTAACATCCTTGTATCTTTTGATTATCAAATATAAATGGCATAATGTTACATATCAAATCAAAACACAAGGCATGATTTAGATGAATATCATGCCTTTTTGCACCATCTAAAAAACTTATGTGCATCAGAATATAATTTTGTGACACATAAGCACCTTTTTGAATACTTTGTACTTCAAGAAATTATGTTTTAAAAACTTAGATTCTTTCTTTGCTTGCTTAATTTTCCAACCACTTCAACTAATTGTCGCTCGCTTTCTGGGCTCGCTCGCTCTATTGACTGCCTCCCCTAATCCCAGTGTATAGAGACCAGCACTTGTAACCAATGTACAAATGCCAATGCTCAGCCCCATCCCTATGAGGAAATAAGTGCCTCAACTCTTGAGAAATCTCAATCCTACATAGTACCATCGAGCTCCCAATTCTACTCCAGCAATTTGTCCTAGTTCAACAACTCTAACTTGAAGAACTAGAACTGCAATATTAATATGAACTAGAGTACCCCATATACTACATGGAAAGTGTAGAAGGACTCATCCCATTGTATGAACTAGAGTACCCCATATACCACATGGAAAGTGTAGAAGGAATCATCCCATTGTATGCAAATCAAGTGAAACCAACCCTACTAGGCACCCATTAAGTGCTTGAAATGTGGGGAAAACAATTGGACAATGGAATGCCCGCATAGAGGTAGTCCAAACACATTTCAACTTGTGTGTAGAGATTGCAAAGTTAGGCACGGATGCATGGATTGTGATTGAACCCATCACCAACCAGAGGTTAATTGATCTATACATGCCACCTCTCCAATTGGACGGCACTACATTAGACAGCTTAATTAGCTACCCCATCACAATCCTGATTGGAATCCTATTGAGAAATTTTCCTATAATGTGAGATAACTTTAATAGGTGGATTGAATCTCCACAAGGTCCCTCCTCACTCAAAGAGGAGGAGAAAGATAAAGGTATCTGCACAAGGTCCCTCATCACTCAAAGAGGAGGATAAATATAAATATATCTACACAAGTTTCCCTCATCACTATAAGAGGAAAATAAAGATATCTTATTGAAATATTGTGCTAGGGACAATATAACAAGTGTAACCATCCTGCTAGAGCATAAAGCCTTTGGCTAATACCTTGCAATAGTGGATGGTGGAGTAGGAGTAAACATCTTGGAAAAATATATCTATGAAGAATGGCGACTACAACCAATGAGAAATGCAACATTCAACAGGCACCTGGCCATCCAAACTAAAATAAAGCCACTTGGAATTGTTGACAATGTGCCTACACAAATTGATGGAGTCAGGTTCACAATAAAACTCACCATAATGGATCTTCCTAAAGATTAAACTACATACCAAATACTCTTGGGAAGACCATGATTTGGAGAGGCTTTAGTACTCCTTCATTATGGCATAGATAGGATCAAAATCCAAAACATAGATATTACTGCCAAAATAAACCTAAAAACAGGGGGAATCAAACCCACTACACAACAACTTGGAAATTCTTCAAGCATTGGTGGTAGTGGAGTACCCCAAGCTAGACACATCTATACTAGCAAATGCAAGACATGATAGCTTAGATTATAGAATAACATGCTATAGTAGTGTCCAATTCACTATTCTTGAAGATGTGGTCAATAGTTTCCATAATTATATGATGTACAAAATGCGATAGTGGTGACAAAATATGAAGAGGGGAGAGGAGAAGAGTGGAGATGAGGAGAGAGGGCATAGCTAGAGAGCACACCACAAATGACTAACTGCACACTAGATTTAGTTAAAAAATAGAATATATACAAACCCTTTTAGGGTTAGGGTTAGGGGATCTAACCCTTTCCTTTATAGCACTCTATAAGGTTAGTGCTATGCACATATGATCACGTGATGGTGCTATGCACACATGATCACATGATGTTGAGCGTGAACTCTCAACATCTTCCCTCAAGATCAACATCATGAAGTAGGCCTTCCCTCAAGATGATGATTTTGGGGAATCGAAGAAGGACTGAGCATTACATTCTATCACACCCCTTTAATGGGAATGTCCTTCCTCTATGTCAAACCAAGAGCTAGTCGGTGTTTCTTGAATAGCTCTTTACCGAGTGGTTTGGTAAAGATGTCTGCAACATTTTCTTTGCTATCACAATGCTGCAGTGTGATGTCACCAAGTAACACTCTTTCTCTGATGAAGTGCTCTCTGACATCAATGTGCTTTGTCCTGGAGTGATACTGGATTCTTGGCCAATGCTTGAGCTGATTGATTATCACAGTATATTGTTGTTGGCTTTGACTCATCAAAGTAATCTGTTTCTGACAATAGTCTTCTGAGCCATATAGCCTCACATGAACCTGTAGTGAGTGCTCTATATTCTGCTTCAGTCGAAGAGAAAGAAACAGTTGGCTGTTTGTTTGACAACCATGATATAACACCTTGACCAAGGAAAAATGCATATCCCTGTGTCGATCTCCTGGTCTCATGATCTTTGGCATAGTCACTGTCACAGTATCCATGCAATTGTTGATGACTTCCTTTGTATTCTATCCCAAACTGTCTTGTACCTCTGATGTATCTCAAGACTGTTTTGGCCGCATTCCAGTGAGACTATTTTGGATTTGCCATAAACTGTGCTAGTGAGCTTACTGCATATAACAAATATTTGGCCGTGTGATTGTCAGATATATAAGAGATCCGATGAGCTGCCTATAGTATCTGTCATTGAATGTAGGCTTTTCTGAATCTTTAGTAAGTTTCAAACTCTGTTCCATGGGAGTGGCTGCAATCTTGCAATCTGCCATATGAAACTTCTTCAGGAGACTGTCAACATACTTGAGTTGACTCATGAATGTGCTATCTAAATCTCTCCAGAACTCAATTCCAAGACAATGGTGCATAAAGATCTTTCATGTCGAACTCTGCAGATAAGTCTTGTTTCAATTTTCTGATGAAGCTATCCTTGCTTCCTATCATAATCAGATCATCTACGTACAAAAGTCCAATAGTAATGTCTTCCCCTTAAACTTTGTAGTAGAGAGTATGATCTGCATTGGATTTCATGTATCCCAGATCAACAAAATACTTGTCGATTCCGCTATACCAACTTTGGGGTGCTTGTTTTAAGCCATAGAGACTTTTCTTGAGATGGCAAACCTTATTCTCCTTTCCTGGTTCAACATAACCTACTGGTTGTTGCATGTAGACTTCCTCGTCTAGATAACCATTGAGAAATGCATTCTTGACATCGAGTTGGTACACATTCCATTTTCTTAGTGTCACTAGTGATATCAAAAAACGTATGTAATCCATCTTTGCTACTAGAGCATAAGTCTCATCATAGTCTTGACCATATTGTTGTGCAAATCCTTTTGCAACTTTGGCTTTATATCTTTAAATACTACCATCGGGATTGTACTTCACTTTGTATACCCATTTGTTGGCTATGGCCTTCTTTCCTGGTAGAAGGTCGCATAATTCCCAAGTATTATTCTTATACAAAGCATCCATTTTTTCATAGCAGTTTGCCATTTTGGCTTGTCTACTGCGTCTTCGAAGTACATTGGCTCTTCTGTAGCCATGATGGTAGTCATAAGAGCATAGTTGGTGGTTTCCACCTGAATTACTTTGCCTTTCTGAGCATATGTCAATCTGGCTAGAGGTCTGCTTTCCCTAGTAGACCATCTGAGCTACTGTGGCTCTACTTGGGGTGTTGATGGCAATTCTTGCTCTTCATCAACCTATTCTGTAGATGACTATGAAGTTGATGCTTCTATCTCCTGTGTAGGTGAGGTTTTCCACACTGATTCCTCATTAAAGATTACATCTCTAGAGATAATAACCTTGTGGTTGATGGGATCATACAATTTGTATGCTTTGCTTTCTTCATTGTAGCCAACCATGATGCATTTGCGTGACTTTGCATCTAATTTTCTACGATGATCATCATGTATGTGGGCATATGCTATGCAACCAAATATGTGGAGATGCCCAATGTGTGGCTTTTGTCCAATGAATGCTTCATAAGGAGTCATACCTTGTATTGGTTCGGTAGGAAGCCGATTAAGCAAGTAGTTTCTTGTAGCTATTACTTCTACCCAATACTGATTTGGAAGATGCTTTTCACTAAGCATTGCTCTAGCACTATCTGCTAAAGTCCCATTCTTCCTTTTAGCTCTTGCATTCTGCTGAGGAATATCTACACATGTGAATTATCTTCGTACGCCGTGATTTTTGCAAAAGTTCATGAATGCTGAAGACATATATTCACCTCCTCTGTCTGATCTCATGACCTTGATCTTTATGCCTGTCTGGTTTTCTACCATGGCTTTGAATTCTTGAAATTTGGAAAACACTTCAGATTTCTCTTTCAGAAAGTAGACCCAACAATATCTGCTATAGTCGTCAATGAAGGTCAAGTAGTAAAGTGAACCATTGATGTTGTGGGTCTAGGCATAACCCCATACATCTGTATGTATCAAATCAAGAATACCTCATGCATGAGAGGTACTTCTGACAAAATTGGTTCGCTTTTGTTTGCCGAAGTAGCATGCTTTGCAAACCTTTCCAAGAAACTGTAGCTTCGGAATTCCAATTGCCATATTCTGATTCCTTAGATCTAACAAGTACTTGAAGTTGACCTAACCATATCTCTTGTGCCATTTTGCAGATAGTGGCATCTGTTGCATTTGAGCTGACATGGCATGCTTATCTGGTACTGTAGCTAGCATTCTATATAAGCGTCCTTCCTTGACACCTTTTGCTACTAGCTGACATCTTTTGGATTTGTCTCTGATAGTGCATTCATCATTGTCAAAGATGACTTTGTAATTGTGTTCCATCATTTGACCTATTGACAAAAGGTTCTTGCTGAGCTTCGAAACATAGAGCACATCTTTCACTAATCCTTTCGTACCAGTGAAATTGTTCATAGGGATAACACCTTCCCTTGGACTGAATTCAGTGTATTGTCTGCTGTGTAGATGACATTTTTCTATCCTTCTAATGGCTTCATTTCTGTGAACCATTCCTGATGTATTTGTCATATGAGATGATGCACCGCTGTCGATGTACCAAGGATCCTGTTCCACTTGGTCGACTTGATAGCTAAAATCCTCTTTGGGATTGAAATTAGTGTCTAGGTACACTATATCAGTCTAATACAATTCCTTGCTTGCAAGAAACATATTTCCATGTTCATTTGCAAAATGAATGTGACTAGAATGTCCACCACGATGAATTCCTCTGCCTCAGGAATTCCCTTGATTACTGCTGGATTGATCGCCTTGGTTGTACTGCTTCTTGCAGCAATCTCTTTCATAGTGTCCAAACTTGTGACAGTAGTTGCACTGAATGTTTGACACATTGGTGGATGCATTCCCTTGTCCTTGGAATCTTCCTCGGTTGAAATGATTTCCTCTTTGCTCATTCTGATGTTGTTGAGGATGATGCTGAGGCTAATGTTGATGCTGACTTTGATTTTGTTGCTGATGATGACCACTTTTCTGATATGATCTACCTTTGCCTTTGCCTTTGCCTCTGCTTTGATCTGAAGCTGTGAATGCCTGATCATTAGAATGACCTTTACGTGCTTGAATGGCCTGAGTTCTGAGTTCTTCACCAAGTAGAACTGATTGAAGTTCTTCCAGTGTTGGAATTTGCCGTTGAATGGCAATACTTTGGACTAGATTCTCATATCCCTCTCCTAGTCCATTCAGAATGACTTGAACCATTTCTATGGGGTTCATAGTCTCTCCTGCTGCTGCAAGTTGATTGTTGTAGTCTTTTATGCGGAGTACATAAGCATGACCGGTTTCACTGCTGTTGCGAAAACTTTGGTTGATCTGGTTTCTCAGGGTGAGAATCCTGGATGTGTTCTTGGACTCGTAGAGAGTTGCAAACATATCCCATGCTTCTTTTAATGTCTTGACTATGTTGAGTTGTCCTAGCATGACATCTTGCACATTCTGCTTGATCAGATGATAGGCATACTTGTCTTTCTTATCCCATTCTACTTGAGCTCGGGCAATGGTAGGATCTGCTACTGGTGCAAAAATTGTTTGTGTAGATGTAGATCCCGCTGCTAGTGCTGTGACAACAGATGGAGTAGAGCTACTGGTAGCTGGATCATCCAATGGTCTAGGTATAGACCCATCGACATACTCTCATTTGTCCTAAAGCACAAGAATGGTCTCCATTCGGTATTTCCACGTACCATAATTGGAGTTGTCTAACTTAGCAGATGCCTCCAGATTAGGTTGCTAGTTGACATGGTGCAAGAAATGTACTCAAAAGTGTCGTGAAGATCTCTGTATGAATCAACTTCAAATACACTATCTATGCCAAGTGAAATCTCTGTACCATCGATGAAGATAGAACTGCAGTATATAAAATCTGATCTGTATTACAAGGCTTGTGGCAATGATGCTGGGAATAGCCAAGAGGCTTTAAAGGATGAAATGATGTGTGCGATGCCGTGAGATAGCCAAATAGGCTTTACAATGGTGGCATGTGTGTGTGAAATCAAATGCTATCTGCCCACTGAAACAATCAGCAATGCCTCTGAACTTTGAAGTCTGCTCACTGAACTAATGAACGTAAGGTTTCAGGTAATGTAATGATGTGAAACCGTATGTGAGCATATGGCCTGACTCCGAGTAGGTACTAGTCGGGAATTTCGAGCATGGCTTAGATTGGCAACTTGGGGAAATTCAAAGCGTCCCCTCTATGGCGATCTAGTCTTCTCTGATCTAGATCTAAACCAACTGTCGATTGATGAAAGAACATCAAATAATTCCTTTTCTTTTGTTCTTTTTAAGTGTTGGGTTAGGTGCGTCGATGTAGAGGCAAATGTGCATAAAGAAAGTGGTTTTGTCGATGAGGCTCAAATGTGAGTGTAACTTGTGCCAAAATATGCGCGTGATGTAACGAGCGCATAGAGCATGAAAAAACAAGCGACTTTTCTTTTTGGAGCGTCCTCAAATTCTTCCTAGATCAAGAGATATGACTTGATCTAGGTGGAGGGGCAAAAGCAGTGCAAATGTGCTCAATGATGATGTCACTGTGAGTCACATGCAGTGATGATGTGGCACTGTGCCTAACAAGAGGTGGTGTGCCTGTGAAGCCCTGTGCTGAGGTGGCAGGAGTGGTCACATGAAGTGATTGTAGAGAACTGTGTGCACCTGTAGAGGTCAGTGCTGACTGGATAGCTGAGGTGGCAATATTGAGGTGGCACAAATGATGATGTCAGTAAGGTGACGTGGTAATGATGACGTGGCTATGATGATGTGGTAGTGGTGACATGGCAGATGATGTATCTGTGCTGACATGGACTATTGATGTGGCACTATGGATAAGATGATGATGTGGCAACTTCAGAGATAAGGTTGCCACGTGGCATGTGCTGGAGACTGCTGACATGGCAGATTGCTAATGTGGCAAATAGGATGACAAGGTGATGATGTGGTAGTCGGTTGCCATGTGTCAAATTTGTAACCAAAGGTGAGGTCAATCAAGGGATAAGGGTAGCCCCTTATCTGCCACGTGTCGATAGAAGGGCTACCAGAATCTTTTGAGATGCTGACAAAATCTTTATAGATTCCGTCCTCATTTCCATCAAGGCCACGTAGGAGTTGATCAAAGGAGCCTGGAGCTCGGGAGCGCTAGTAAGCTAATCAGAGGCCTGTGAGAGGACTGGGGAGCTGCAGGTCAGTGAAGCCTTAGTCTTGAGAGCTTGATGAGGCATGAGTGTTGGCTATCATAGGAGCTTGCTTGTGGTCTATGGAGGGAGTTGTGTTGGACGTAATGCTTTGTTGGAGGCAGTCGTGTAGGTGTAGAGCTATTGATGGCAAGCTGTGGTAGAGTTGTTTGTTGGAGATGGCTGCTAGTGTGGAGGCCATGAGGAGCTCAAAGGTTGCGTGTGGTTTGACGGGCGAGGCTTGGAGCGAGAATGCATGGAGGCAGAGTTTTGGAGCTTTGGCTTGAATGCTTGAGCTTTGCTGCTACTATCGATGGAGGTTGTGGAGAGCCAGGTAGTTGAGTTTAGTGGGTGAGGCTTGGAGGTCCATCAACTAGCTTGCTCATGGAGATAGCCACTGAGGGGCTTGTGTCTTGGAGCCTGTAGAAGATGCATGGGCCTCAGGCTCATTGGCTGTAGCTAGAACTGGTTGGTTGGTAAAGAGGCTTGGAGAAGCCCTTTGAAGAAGCACTCATGGAAGAAACAGCCGATGACAGTTTGATGCACTGTTGTTAGGTGAGTTGCCGTGAGACTTGATGGTCTGCCATGACGGTTGTCTGCAGAGTTCGGTGTCTGGAGAAACGGTTGTCTGGAGAAGCGGTGTTGAAGTAGTTAAGGTAGCCGCTTGGTTGCAGGAGATGGCGCTTTGGAGTTTGACATGGGGGTCGATTTTGTTGGAGGTTGGAGTCATTGCAAAAGCTCTCTTCCTTGAGAGCTCTCTCTCTGTCTCAAAAGAAAAGAAGACTTAGTGTCAATCTCTTTCTCTCAAATGAAGATCACACTCAAAGAACTCTCTCTTTCTCTCAAATGAAGATCACACTCAAAGAACGCTCTGATACCATGACAAATATGAAGAGGGGAGAGGAGAAGAGTGGAGATGAGGAGAGAGGGCACAGCTAGAAAGCACACCACAAATGACTAACTGTACACTAGATTTAGTTGAAAAAATAGAATATATACAAACCCTTTTAGGGTTAGGGTTAGGGGATCTAACCCTTTCCTTTATAGCACTCTATAAGGTTAGTGCTATGCACATATGATCATGTGATGGTGCTATGCACACATGATCACATGATGTTGAGCGTGAACTCTCAACAACGGGTTGATCTAGAATTGTGGGAAGCCTTTGATAGTAGACGCTGAAGGAAAAAAGAAAAGGGTGTGCAACTCTAGAAAGATAAGGTGGAGCACTTCAATGAATATGAAAGGATGAGGCCAGAGTCAAGTTGTACGTAACAAATCCCACAGATGTACTTGAGCCACCAATTTTCCAATTGGATTCGAAGGGACTTGAAGGTGCATGCATGGCCAAAGGACCATTACTTGCAAATTAGATGCCCATATAAAATCCATCACCAATATCACAAACTAAGAAGCTCTTGATGTGAGAATGAAGCAAGTGAAAATCAAAGAAAGGGATCAAGCATCTTTCACAAGCACCACTAGTAATAGGAGTCAAGCAAGTACCTCATAGTACTATGAGGGCCTAAGAGAAGTTATTGACAATTTCAAAAACATTACAAGGGGAGATGCAGCAATAGCAATGCTCAAACCAATAAGAGAGATAGAACTCAAGGAAACAAATATCCTAGGGGAAACCCTAGTGTATGAAGGGCTAGATAAGACTAGAAAATTGAACCTTGCTTTGGAAGGAGACAAAGAGCAACGTTTTTTATGATTTAAAACTTTTGAACCATTTTTTCCCATTTTATTCATACAAATAATGTTTTTCATAGGAATAGCTCTATTTATTTGTACGGATAAACATAATATATAAGAAAACCCACTCTCCTTTTTTGTATTCATACACATATTGCCACATGCCTTTCTCGCCACCTTATCTACCTACTTGCTAGCCTTCCCTACCCCCTGCTTGCTTATGGTACTTGCTAGATTACTTACCTACCAGCTCACCCACCTTTCATAGGTAACCTCTTCTCTTTTGTCTGCGTGACTGGCACTCATCTCTCTTGTGAGAGTTGTGTGTTGCAATCTTTTCTATTAATTAATGTTTGTTTTATCTTGTGTTTTAGACTGGCACTTATCTCTCTTGCGAGAGTTGTGTGCTATAGTCTTTTTTTATTAATTAATGTTTGTTTTGTATTGTGTTTTAATGTATTGTATTGTCTCTCCACCATATTCCTTCCACCAAGTAGGTGTAATCATCGTCTTAATAGCATCAAGATTCCAAGGATCTCCAAAAGAGCCTTCACGGTTCGTATACCTCACTTGTTGTTGGTAGGCCAATTTTCCTTGATCCCTGGAAGCAAGTTACAAACATCTCGAAAGTTACTTATGATGTCTGGATTCTACGATTGAGCATGCATTTGATGTTGTGGAGGTATTGCAAACGCGGCTCCATGCAAAGGGGTGTGCATTTGCTTCCATCTCTTATCACCCAAATATACCACCTATTGCTTTTCCCTAGGTGCAAAGCATATGAATTCTTTAACTTGTTGTATTGCTTTGGACATCTTCCAATACACTTTACCCATAACAAAGGCATCGGCATCAACCATCCTCAACACTGTCACAAATGGATCTACACCTTTTATTCTTTCTACATTTTTCCAAATTGTTAATGATTGCACAAGATGTACACATTTACTACCTGGTATTGCATACTGTGTCTTTTTCTCAAGCCAATTTTCCCACTGTCTATGAGCAACAGTCTCGACTAAAGCTTGGCGCACTTCCAACAATCTAGCAAGAAAAAGAAAAGAAGTGGCAAATCTAGTTTGACAAAACTACCTTGATTGCTTCACAAAGTGCTCTCTAAACACTGCATGCAAGTATTGATGGCTCTTTATAAAACTAACTACAATGTTAGCATCTTGTATTGATGGCTCTTTATAAAACTAACTACAATGTTAGCATCTTGTATCACTGGTAGCACAAATGACAATTGTCCAATATCTTTCAACAATAAGTTGAGAGTATGAGCACCACATGGCACCCATGTCAGAGTGGGATACTTTGCCATAATCATCTCACCTGTGGTCTTATAATTTGATGCATTATCTATTACTAACGCAGTAACATTTTCATTGCCACCAACTTTATGAATTGCTCTTTTGTATATTTTTTTATTATATGCTGAAATTTTTTCTTTTACAGATGTATCAATACTCTCTAAAAACATTGTTTCCTTGGGAGTAATGCACATTACATTTATCAATGGTCTAGCCTACTTGCTAGTCCATCCATCAAAAGCAATAGTGCACCCATATGTAGGAATAAAATCCAATATCTTTTTCTTGAAGCAGTTCACCCCCACAGTTTGTTTAACTCTATCAAGATTATCCATATGCATTTTATTATAATCTGGCAAAACAAATCTTGGTCTAGCACATGACTTCAAGGCATTACAAAACATCTTATCTCTCATGACATTGAATGGTATAGCATTTTTTACAAACACTTATGACCATCTTAAGTGCTCTTCATGCACTTGTTGTCAAAGAATACCATCCTCCATAAATGATTGTTCTCCCCTTTTTCTCTTCTTTACTTGACTAACATTAATCACGTTAAAAACACCTACAATCTGCTTGCTAGCAAATCTACATCACCTTCATGTACTGATGCACTCCTTACATTTATTGGTTCTTCTCCTTTAATAGTCTCATCAACCTCAGTGCTCACATTAGGACTTGGATGATTCCTTATCAAGGTGGGATTAACCACTTTTTTCAGTTTGTATGATTTGCATAACATAAGAACGTCAGACAGAGTGCATAAGCAAGCTCCAACATCACTGCCAATTCTGATAAAACATCAATCATGCGAGTAGAATGGCCTGTGAACTTGTGTCCACACAATATTTACACTGCACAAAAGAGACCGAGACATGCACCGTCACATATGACCAAATCTTTTCGCGCACGATGCTTTTGTGAATCATTCATTCACATTCTATTGAAAGAATATTAAATATTCATCTAAAAGAAAGTGTAAGAATGAGACAGTATGTGTTCTAATAAACTAAGACACAAAGCAACAAATTTATTCCTTTAAAACTCTAAAATCAGACATAAAAAAGAAACTCTTCATATTCATTCACATTCTATTGAATGAATATTAGATATTCATTCTAAAGAAAGTGTGAGAATGAGACTCTAGGTGTTCTTATAAACTAAGACACAAAGCAATAAATTTACTCTAACATCATAGATTCAAATAAAGAACAAAATCACATTTCTCATAAGAGATCTAAGGAACTCAACAAAGAGAACCTAGAACTCCCACAAACAAAGACCAAAAGTACATTTCTCACAACAGATCTAAGGAACTCAACATAGAGAACTTAGAACTCCTACAAACAAATTTCACAGACACAAACAAAGACCAAAAGCACATTTCTCACAAGAGATCAAAGGAACTCAACAAAGAGGACCTAGAACTACAAATAAAGTCCATCTTAGCTCAGACCTTCTAGATTGTTTTTGCAACATTGGAGGGTCTTCCTTCTTTCTTTTCCTTGTTTGATCTCTTATGCTCAATTCGAGAATTAAGCATGAGATAAGGTAAACTGGCAAATTGTGAGCTTAAATACAGGAAAAGAGGCCTGTAATCATCCTAATACACTTTTATTTATACGAATAAGTTATTCATACGAATACATATTCGTATGAATATGATTGGATGATGTGGTGATTTATGAAAAAAATGTAATGTGTCAGTGTTTTTTGCACGATTTTTTTCCCCCTTCGAATCATTCGCCCGAATTTTCCACACGATTTGAATCACGAATTTAAATTTTTCTACTTGGTTTGAAACCCTCAAGTGGAGATTGATCACAACTCCCATACTAATGGCTCCAAACTAGGACATTTACTTCCATGTGCATACTGATGGTTCCAACTATGCAGTAGGGAGTGTCCTATGTCAACCTAATATACTTTACAAGTTGATGCAGAGGTGAATTACACCACTATAGAAAGGGAAGCCCTAGCAATAGTTTGGAGTGTGAAGAAATTTCAACATTATCTATTGGCCCCACTGACTTTTTTTTAAACACTGATCATCAAGCCTTATGGTATTTTAATAATCAACCATGTACCACAAATCGAATAGTCAAATGGCTTCTACTACTACAAGAATTCAATTTCAAGATAGCTGTAAGAATAGGAGCTCAGCATTACATCACAGAATACATGTCATGCTTGATGATACGAGAAGAGCAAGATGGATTCAAATATGACTTGCTAGATGCAACATTGTTTCAGATTTATGCTATCCCCAACTAGTGTGCAAATATTATTGGCTATTTGATGACACAAAGGCCACCCCCTAAGTTAAAACCAATGGATGCCAAAAATTTGATCACTAAAAGCTACCCCCTACTAACTGACAGCAAGTCAACTATATAAGATGGGCAGAGATAAAGCACTAAGAAGATGTGTTGTGCCCCATGAAATCATGCCAATCATTAGAGAAGCCCATGATGGCATAGTAGGAGGTTACTTTGCCAATGAAGCAATATCATGGAAAATCCTCTTGGCAAAATATTGGTGGCCAACACTCTAGGCAAATGCCTATGACTATGTGAAGAGATGTTAAAGAACAATTAAGCCCCAACATAAAGACTTCAACCCCCTTACAATGATTTGCATAAAAACCATTTGAAGTATGGGAGATCGATTTTGTGGGACCTATGCATCCAATTGCTACAAAGGAAACACATACACATCACATCATTGTGGCCACGCATTACTTCACCAAGCGGGCTGAAGCTAAGTAGATGCCAAAAGAACAGCAAAGTTCTTGTATGATAATGTGACTACATGATGGATGCCGCATTATGTCAGATAGAGGCACACATTTCAACAATGAGGTAATCAAGGACAGTCCCATTTAGAGTTGACACAATTTGTAAAGGAAGACTTCTACAAAGTCTCTTATTTAAACTCTGTGATCATTAATCTTTGGAACGTAAGCCTAAAGATCATCATCGTTGAAGCATAGACTCCCCATTTTGTGGCAAATGTGGATCGGCCAGGGCTATGGATACCTGGTTGTAACTAGAGAATATGTCCAGAAAGATGTAGGATTCAAAGCCCTGACACCTTCTAGCCAATGTGCTTATCTTCTATGGGTATGGTATTTTGCAAAATCCTTCCTTGTTTCTTACCATGCATCATGCATGAGTGTTGAAAAATATGCATCGATGTGCTTCTAGCCTATGTGCATGTCTTTGATGGGTATGACACTTTGCATAGGTCTTAAACTTATGTAGTTAAGTCCTATGCAAAATATCATACTCATTGGATATCATTTGCATGGTTTGGAATGGATATTTCTTTGTTTTTCACCATGCATGATGTGTGGGTGTTAAAAATATGCATGTGTGTTTGTAGCCTATGTATTTGTCTCTGATGGGTTGCTTATTTATTAATATAAAATCTTGGAAAAAGTTTTCAAGATCATTCTTTGAGTTTCACAATATTAATTGAATGTATAACTTTGTAACATTTTTCTTTTAAAATTTAAAGGAAAAAATGTAAATCCTGGCGAAACTTTAAAATTTTTTGGCATAAAAGTTTCAAATCTTGGTGAATGTTTCAAACATTTAATTTTATTAGGGCATACAAACTTTCGATGCCAATATAAAAGTTTAGCTTCTTAGAGAAACTAACTTGAAAAATTCATCCATGATGCAAAGTATCATACCCATTAGATGAATGCATATTTCCTTGTTTTCTACCATGCATGATGCCTCGGTGTTAAAAAATATGCATCAATGTACTTCTAGCCTATGAGCTTGTCTCTAATTCGTATGATACTTTGCACAATCCTTAAAAATAGTTATTTTAATTCTTGTTCAAATAATTATACCCATCCCATATTAGTTGCATCGTCTAGAATGCAAATTTCCTTGTTTCTTACCATACATGATGGCTAGGAGTTAAAAAATATGCACCGATGCGCTTCTAGCCTATGTGCTTGTCTGTGACAGGTATGATACTTTGCATAGCACTTAAAATTACTTAGTTTAAGGTCTTTTTCTAAGTATTATATCCTCTGATATTATTTGCATATTTCCTTATTTCTTACCATGCTTGATGCTTGGGTGTTAAAAAATATGCATCGGTGTGCTTCTAGCCTATGTTCTTGTCTTCTATGGATATGATACTTTGCAAAATTCCTAAAAGTAATTATTTTAAGACTTATGCAAAGTATCATAACCATTAGTTATTGTTTTCATGGTTTGGAATGCATATTTCATTGTTTCTGATCATGCATTATGCCTAGGTGTTTAAAAATAGTCATTGTGTGCTTCTAGCCTATGTGCTTGTCTCTGCTAGGTATGACATTACTCAAGACTGAAGCTAACTTATTTTAAGTCCTATACAAAGTATCATACCCATTGAATATCATTTCATGGTTTGGAAAACATAGTCTTGTTTCTTACCATGCATCATGCATGGTCTTGAAAATTATGCTTTGGTGTGCTTATAGCCTATGTGCTTATCTCTAATGGTTATGATTCTTTGCATAGTCCTTAAATTTATTTATTTTAAGTATTTAATTGTTAATGTATTTTTCCTCGAATAGGTATTCACCCTCATAGAGGGTTTATATGTGGTGTTTTTTAGAACATAGAACAAGATTTATATTGTATTCCCTCTTCCAAACAAATAGTGTATTTTTACACCACCTTATATATTATTCAATCAAATAGTGTGTCTATACACCACATATATGTTGGATTTAACAAATACTTTCCACATGTCGTCGTATTTTCATGATCAAGTTTACCACATCATTATTGAGTGGAGGCCACACTTAAAATTTTGGTGAATTTTAGCTTTATTATTCCATATTTGTGTGAAGGTGACCTAGTTTGTTGCAAGTTTATCCATGATGTATTGAGTGGAGGTCACCACTTACAACTTTGGAATTCAGGAAACTTGTAGCTTTGTTAGGCCGTATTTGTGTGGAGGTGATCCATGTAGTCTTCCAAAATTGCCCAACGTTAGAGTTTACCAAGTAATATTGAGTTGATTTGGAAAAAAAGTCCAAACAAAGCGGGAAAGTCCAAAAATTATGGAATAGTGTGGTGCAACCAAATGACATACTCAAACATCCATAATCCAGAGAACCAAAAACTAGCAAATAAAGTGTAATTACAAGAATCCACATAGCGAAGTGAGATATCCAAAGTGTGAATTTTCCATTTCCTTTGGCATATCAAATATAATCAAAGGTAGCATGTAATTTAGCTTAGTGCTCCAATGCTCTCTCTCTCTCTCTCTCTCTCTCTCTCTCTCTCTCTCTCTCTCTCTCTCTCTCTCTCTCAGGTATTGATCCCATTCTTAACCATAGGCTAAGAGACCTAGATGTCCCTAGAAATTGCAACGAATGTTCTTGTTATCACTTTTTATCTTTCCAATTCCGAGGGATTTGGTCACCTACACTTATATCATTGCTTATTGTAGCATAGGTGTTCACAATTGTAGCATAGTTCCTCGAGTCCTATTCGAGTGGGAGGTGTAGGCTAAAGCATGGAAAGCGGTTCTTGTGTGAGCTTAGGTTGTAAAGAAGTGTATCACAAGGTTTGATCGAGGTTTTCACCTTGATAAGAGTTTAAGAGTTTAGAAAGACGATAGAGTTGAGAAAGCCAACTAAGGATTGAGGTTGAGAGAGAGTTGCATGGTTTAGAAAGAGTACGGGGTTGAGAAAGATTTGCAACATTGAGGGATAGAGAGCTGGTCTACTTCATAGATTCATGGGGTTAAGGGTTGAGAAGTAGTCAAGGGTGAGAAAGAGGAAGAGGAGGGAGGGAGAAGGAGAAAGAAGAAAGGAGGAGAAGTAGGCAAGAGAAGGAGGAGAAGGGAGGAGAATGGGAGATCACAAGGTTAGAGCATGCTATTACACGAGGATACTTTTGAGGAGCATGGACACAAATCAAGCATATGGCACAAAATTGAACTAAACATGGAACCCTAAAGAGTGTGAGCTTCTTTCCATTGAGAGAGATTTAAACATGTCGATCTCTGTACAAAAGTGTATGGAATGGTCACTACACAATTCGTAGGGGACCTCATGGGATCTCTACACTTTTTGTAGAAGACTCAAGGGGTCTCTAGTCTCTCTCTCTCTCTCTCTCTCTCTCTCTCTCTCTTTCTCTCTCTCTCTCGATCATGATTTTGCAAGTATGATCAAATCATTTCTAGAGAGTATTTTGGATATCCCTATCCTATTATGTCCATCAAAACCTACTTTCAAGCTCAAGGTATTAAAAGAAAAAATTTGGCACTACTTCACACCATTCCCAATCTGACAGCATCCTATACTCTGTCACATACAGGCGACACGCTTTGATTATGTATATAGTTTACACCATACAGTTACCAGTATATCATTATGGCATGTTACATGTATGATGTAAATAGTAATACATAATACATTTTGTTATATTTTGAATCTTGAATCTTGAATCTTGAAATTTGAATTATAAAGTTAAAAGTTTATTGTTTGAACTATGGGCCATGGGGCATGGCATATGCTAGCAGCCATATGCACTTGCAACTAATTAGTTAATAGTAATTTCTATGAGACTACATGATGCGTCTTTTTACTCTTTCAACTGTGTAATATGTGTGTGTATTATTGTGTGCACAATATGGATATCTGAGAGCTCTTTTGAGAGAGAGAGAGAGAGAGAAAATCTGAAGACAATTATTTATGAAGTATATATAACTTCTAGTCAATGCCAACCTATGTCTGCTTGAGAAGTACAGGTTTGCAGATGGTACCGGTAGCATCGAGTGGAAGCCCAAGCAAGTCAATCTTGACAAGATCAAGCTAAAACCTATCGACATGTCCATCATCTAGCACAGTCGAGAGAATGACGATGCGTACGAGTTTCTGTGATAGAATATGCTTTGATTCCGATGTCAGACACGTTCAATGGCTCGAGCTTGTGCACCACGAGTACGTGCTACTGCTGTTGCAGAGGATACAGGGACATCTCAAATTCGTGGTTATCAACGTCGAGCATGAGTCTCACGAGGGGGATCGCAGGTGTCTGTTCTTGCATCATCATCCCAAGGACGTCGAGGCAGAGATGAGCCAGAGGAGGAGGAGGCACTGGTAGGCAGTGCAGACTTAGAGGACTTAGATCAGTTACGAGCCCCTGCTTGGTTCGAGGGTGGGACTTAGTGCTAACAACTACATAGTACACTCTAGTCTCGACTCTCTAGAGCTAGGGACCGCTGCCCTCTCCAAGATCTGCTACCTCATCACTGTCATCATCAGCACTGGAATCAGCGAATGGATCTGCATCCTCTATGGAGGAAGAGGAAGTGCCACCCTCGAACCAAGTAGGGGCTTGCAATTGATCTGAGTCCTCTGAGTCTGCACTGTCTACCAATGCCTCCTCCTCCTCTGGCTCATCTCTGCCTCGACGTCCTCGGGATGACGATGCAAGAACAGATACCTGTGATCCCCCTCGTGAGGCTCGTACTCGACGTTGATAACCACCAATTTGAGATGTCCTTGTATCCTCTGCAACAGCAGCAGCATGTACTTGTGGTGCACGAGCTCGAGCCATTGAACATGTTTGACATCGGAATTGAAGCATATCCTATCGCAGGAACTCGTGAGCATCGTCATTCTCTCGACTGTGCTGGATGATGGACATGTCGACAGGTTTTAGCTTGATCTTGTCAAGATTGACTTGCTTGGGCTTCCACTCGATGCTACCGGTACCATCTGCAGACATGTACTTCTCAAGCAGACGTAGGTTGGCATTGACATATACCAACCTATTGAGCTGCTCCACGCTCAACCTGACATAGTTTACAAAGCATAAAGAAGTCAATCCTCACAACTTAAGAATTGTTTTTCAAAATGTTACAAGCTTTCTCTTCCTGGTGTGTATGTTTGCACATATGCTCCATATCCTCTCAGCTGGACCTGATGTGCAATCTTGCGAGAGGATGCGGAGAGCTAAGTTCTACAATGAGAAATTCAAAATCCCAAATTTCTCCCACTAAGTAAGAGCCAACAGCTTGTTGTCTCTTTCCTTGGCAATTGCATGGGAGAAATGACCCATGTCATTGCGGAACTCCACACTGTGCTCTTCAATGCTATTGCAATTTGCAATACAGAAGAAGACAATATAAATAATTAGATAAATCATAAATCATAAATGATAATACAAAGCACTTAGTAGTGAGCAAGCTGCAAACTTGTACGCCATGCTACCTCACCTATTCTGGGCCGATGAGTCACATACTTTCTCCAAGTATTGGGTCCATCTGTTCACAAGCACCCGATCATTTCATTTAGCAGGCTCCTTCCATAAGGGATGGAGCATATGTGCAACAGTGTGGATTGGCCTATGAAACTAATCCCATCTCTTCCTCCAAATTCCTAATATGTCATCCGTTCTGAAATTTTACCAAAAGGAATCAAGTTAGAGGCTAGAGCTAGGAGAACTGAGTATTAAACTTACAAGTTTTAACTTAAATGTACCTGCTCTGGTTGAGGATCTCAATAGGACAATCTTCCATTGCTTTTCAAAGCTTCAGCATGAACTCGTATAGCAAGCCCATAGTATAACCCTCATGGTCAAAGAGTTGAAGCACAAAGTACAAGGGCTCTATGGACATCTGAATGCAAAGGGCTTCCTACCAAAACTGATTGTCGAAGACAATCCCCTCGACATTCTGTCCACCAGACAATCTCAAGTCACTCCAATCCAACCAATCTGAACTGGTCATCATGCGACGAAGGCTCTCTTTGGTCTTAACCAACCTACGAATGATAAAGTTCAAACAAATTTAAACAATGAATAATTTGAGGAATTGATTCTTGAATTATGAAAATTGAATCATGATTCATGAATCATACCTGCTAAGAACCAGGAAGATGTAGCCAAAGCGTGTCTTTGAGGGTCTCACAAGCTCCCACTTACACTCCCTTCTAAATAGGGCCGTTATTGGTGATGACTTGCACCACATTGTGCTCACCAACCTCCTTGATGGCTGCCTTAATATGACCCCATATCCACTCTCCGGTGATGTGAAGGCCGGCATGTGAGGCATCAACCACCCTCAAGAATATGCTTTCCACACAACTAGTGACCAAGATATTAATCATATGTCTCCTCTTCATGTCACTCCATCCATCAAAGACTATGGTGCATCCGTACCGACTCCAAGCTTCCTTGAGTCCCTCCATGTCTTTCTTAATTAATCCCACCTGCTTCTTCAAACGTGTGGTGCGAAGAGTCTCAGAACTAGCAGGTGTAAGGGATGATGCTCTGCTCTACCAGTAGCTACAAGTGCATGATAAAACTTCTTGTAGGCAGGAGTCATTGCAACATTGAAGGGAATATTGCAAGCATAGAAAAATTGCTCCTTTGCAATTGCAGCCTCTTGCTTCAGGCGAGGTGCCCAAGCAGCCTGCATAGAAGTAACTCTCGGAGTGATAGCTGCTGGACCACGCGGCCTCTTGGCAGGATACCGTGGAGGAGCTGATGGCATAGCGGATAGCCCAACTGATACGGATGCCAATGAAGTGGTGCCATGTAGAGACTGAGTAGAGGCACTCCCATGCACTTGTGATGTCGATGTAAATGGAATATATCCATGCCCCTCCTGCTGTGAGTGAGAACACTCCACATTCCCGGTATCTGACTGGGATGATGTGAGAGTGACGGTTGCCTCTATGCCCAACTTATGCTGCTCAACCAACACGTTAGCTTCAAGAACTTGATCTGTGATAACGAGATGGAGGAGGGATCGAATCTCAGCAAATTTGGATGGGGTACATCCATATGCCAAGAAGATCCCCTCTGGAATGGCATGGCAAGCACTCTTACCCTGGCCTCCGATCCATAAAAAATGTGTTCGAACTCGAGGGACAGAGATCCCGTCAAAGTGTCACCACAAAACTTGCATACTGACCTCCTCATGCCAGATGTGCCATCTCTCTTTATAAAAACGGTATCCTACCATACATCCCGCCTTGTGTTTCCACTCAGTCCACCGGCATGTCTTGAGGCTATGGTCGCCACGCAGGCACTTGTGGAGCAGAGTCCCATTCTCCTTGGATCCCCCTTGGTTTGTCTCTTTCCTTGTACCATGGCTTTAGTGTGGAGGACATGAACTCGACCCCAGCTTTCCGTTGACACTTCGGTTCCAGGACTGCCACGGGAGTATAGAGCCATCCTTCCCTCCATCAGCCGAGGTTTTCTTCCCTCCATCAGCCGAGCCTTTCTTCCCTCCATCAGTCGAGCTTTTGGTACCATACTAGAGTCCCCACGAAGACTGCAGCTTCAATGGTGCCAGAGGATGGGGTTCCGAGGCTCAAGATGGTCGTAGAGGATCCAACATTTCTTCTGGGGGTGATTCTTCTTGAGACCCTTGAGGGGGGAACACTCTGACAAAGACGATTGTAGAGGGTAGACTGTAGAGGGTAGACTCTAGACTCTAGAGGAGAGGGTAGACTCTAGAGTAGAGGGTAGAGTAGAGGCTAGAGGAGAGTAGAGGGTAGAGTAGAGGGTAGAGGGTAGGGTAGAGGAGAGTAGAGGGTAGGGTAGAGTAGAGGATAGAGGGTAGAGTAGCGAGTAGAGAGTAGAGGACAATAGAGGGTAGAGAAGATGGTGGGCACTAGGTGCAAGGCAAGCAATGGAGCGGCACGAAAGAGGAGCAAAAAAACAGAAACGGCGGCCAAATTCGGTCCTAAACCCGTTGCGGCGAAATTTTTGACAGCCAGGCATTTCGCCCTAAATGGCTGTTTCGAGCGTTTCTAAGAAACATTTATTCACATATCGGAACGCATTTTTTGGTGACACTGAGATGGACTTCGTTCATATGCCTTTCATAATGGCCTCCCAAGAGCATCATGCATGTGCAAATCTGGCAAATCTGAAATTGCTACAAAATGACTAGACCACAACAATCTCATAGCCCCACCGGTTTATCTACGTGGAAATGGAAGAAAGAAACACCCAGCATGAGATTTTTTAAGGGCATGTCTAGCAACCATCTCACCAATTATCAGCACATGAACATACTCCATGCTCAATGTGATGGAATTGATTAGCATCCCTCACAATTATTTTTCGTTGAACAACCATAGCAATTACCTTTGTGGCTGAATGACAGCCCAAGCATACCCGAAGACTCATGGTGATACAGATCAGTGTTTTCGGGGGGGGTAGAGATAAGCCCAAATGCAATGGCCAGCTTCTCGATATAGCAGCAAAGCATCTCTTCTCTCTTATTCATCCAGCACTGCATGTGTGTCAGGCATGTGTCCTGCCTCCTCCATGCACGCATTCAACCTCTGCAACTTAGCATGTATGTCCTCCTGTTGACGATTTGAAGTGTCTCTAGCATTCACCTCAATACAACTGTGACCTAGCACTTTATTCACACCATTATCAATCAATGCCTTTCTCAACATTACTCTATGCTCCAGCCTACCTGCTTTAGCGTGGATTGTTTGCTAGCAATACATACTGTGAAGCACTCCGTGAATCTACTTGGAAAACACGATCTGCAGCATGCGTGGCCCTGCCCACATCATTGTGAATTCTGCAAGATGAAAGCAAACACAACCATGCCGGAACGACACATTTAAATGGCATGCTCATGATAAGGTCCTCCGCCTCTTCCAATAAGCCTCTTCGCCCAAGAAGATCAATCATGCACACATAATGTTCCACTGAGGGGGTTATGCTATGTTCTTTATTCATTGAGGCAAAGTATCGTCTCCCATCAGCAACCAGACCTGTATGACTGCATGCAGTGAGAACGCAGACAAAGGTTATCTTATTGGGCTTGAAGCCTTCAGCCTGCATTTGGTCAAAAAGCTGCAGGGCCTCCTTGCCATGCCCATTTTGGGCACACACAGCAATCATGGCACTCCAGGAGACCACATCCCGCTCTGGCATCTCTTCAAACACGGCCTTCGCATCCTGTAAGCTTCCACACTTGCCATACATATTGATGAGGGCATTCCCCACAACAACATCCAACTCCAATCTGTCGCCAGCAATAGTGGCATGAATTACATGACCCTCTTTTGGGGCTGCCACACTGGCACAAGCATCCACAACGGAGATGAAGGTGATCCTGTCAGCCTTGAAACCTTCTGCCTGCATTTGACCAAACAGCTGCAGAGCCTCCTTGCTATGCTCATTCTGAGCACATGCACCAATCATGGCATTCCAGGAGACCACATTCCAGTGGAGCATCCCTGCAAACACAGCTCTCGCATCATCTAGGCTGCCACACTTGCCGTACATATTGACAAGGGCATTCCCTACAACAGCATCCAATTCAAGTCCATTGCCAGCAATAGAAGCATGGACCACTAGACCCTCTTCTAGGGCTGCCACATCGGAGCACGCATCTAGAACGCAAATGAAGGTGATCTTGTTTGGCTGAAAGCCTTCAGCTTGCATTCGACTAAATAATTGCAGGGCATCCTTGCCATGCCCATTCTGGGTGCACACATTTATCATGGTACTCCACGAAATCACATTCCAATGTGGCATCTCTGCAAACACTGCCCACGCGTCATCCAGTGTCCTGCACTTGCCATACATATTGACAAGGGCATTTCCCACAACAATATCCAACTCCAATCCACAGCCAACAACAGTAGCATGGGTCACTTGACCCTCTTCTAGAGCTGCCAAACTGGCACACGCATCGAAAACGCAAATGAAAGTGATCCTGTCTGCCTCGTAGCCTTCAGCTTGCATTTGACCAAAGAGTTGCAGGGCCTCTTTGCCATGCCCATTCTGGGCACAAGCGGCAATCATGGCACTCCAAGAGACCACATCTCGCTGTGGCATGTCTCCAAACACGGCCCTCGCATCATCCAGGCTCCCATTCTTGGCACACGCAGCGATCATAATATTCCAAGAGTGCAAATTGCGACCAACTGTTTTGTCAAACACAGAACGTGCATACTCGAGGGCCCCACACCTGCTGTACATTTGGATGAGGAGGTTACTCAGAAAGTTATTACCCAGATACCCATTCCTGCTCATGTGTTGATGCACACGTTTACCCTCAGACAGGGCCTTGGTAATCGTACAACGCCTCAAAAGCGAAGCATAGGTGGCAATATCTGTCTCTGGATGCAGCAA
This sequence comes from Dipteris shenzhenensis, assembly GCF_047967505.1. Lineage (NCBI taxonomy): Eukaryota > Viridiplantae > Streptophyta > Polypodiopsida > Gleicheniales > Dipteridaceae > Dipteris > Dipteris shenzhenensis. The sequence goes on from NC_141608.1 coordinate 4,603,062, forward strand.
GCCGAGGATCTCCTCACTCCAGCTTTCAGGACCGCTGTCTTCATTCCTGGCAAGTTCACTCCGATGGAGCCCATCTGAGGTCTGTACATGACAGGTTCCGATCGCGCTTAGCACCGCTTCAGATAGCTTGAGGGTCCACCCACTGCGTAGCTCGGCCATCCATGTGGCATAGGGGCCAGGCAACGATCTCAGAACCTCGCCTTTGTGCGAGCCAACGTCTATTCTTGTATTCTTAGCCCAATGGCCCGGCCTATTCGAAACAATCGAGCTTAATGCCCTGTGAGATTGCCTTCTCTCCAAGGATCGCGGCTGAATAGCAAGATGATGCATGCCAGATGGCAATGGTATGGAAGACAAACCGTAGCAGAGGAATAGAGCCATGTTCGAGATCTGTTGTAGCTCTTGTTTCCGTTCATGTTATTGCCTTCTTGGAGTAGCTCTCGCTGAGGGATCATGCTGCTTAAAGTGTACTGTACCTGGAATCAACATTGATGATGCTCATCTTCAGCCTACTGCGTTTCATAGATCTACTGGTTCCAGGGGCTTGTTGTTGCAAATTGCTTAAGACGACTGCAAAGTAACCCAAGAATCTCCTTATAAAGAGAACCAATTGTGCCTCTGAAACAATTGCTAGTTCCATAAGCATTGCAGCATCGTTGCTCTAATCAGTCGCCATCTTGCAGGTTACATGGATCCTCCTTGAGAAGTGGAGTGACCTGGGGGTTCCACTTAGCCAATCTCGGGTTTTCCCAAAATTATCCTCCATAGTAAGAGATTCAATTTAGGAGAAGGGGTTGATTTCCAAACCACCCATACTCGAACACTCTCGTGTGGGGAGATTATTAGGTACCTTGGGGCTCCATTAGGCATGGAGGTGACACTAAGACACAGGTTTGATTGGGTGAAAGAGAAGATGAAACAAAAACTCAGACAATGGGTGGGCCTCTCTCTCGGGTGGAATGCAAGATTTATGGTCGTGCGGCATATTCTATCGGCTACCACAACATATATTGCCTCTATGTGGAACTTCAGGAAATCTCATTGGCAAAAGATTGAACGTCTGTTTAGAGCATTCTTTTGAGGTGGTCGTAGAAGAGTGCATTATATTTCTTGGGAGGCTTTAAAGGTGCCAAAACTTCAAGGGGGGTCTTAGTCTATCTCACATGATCTTTGAGAAATATTGCTTTGTTATGCAAATGGCTCCCAAGGCTTTTCGCGATGGCGGCAATAAGGTCCATGGAGCTTACCGGATGGTTCATTGGTCAAGGCAATGGTAAGGTTGTGGGTACATGGAGATGCTTATCATGGTGTGGCACAAGCTCGACTCACTCTAATTCACAAAGAAGAAGAGCTCCATGATTGCAAAGACAAGCTTGAAGGCATACAGTAATCTTTGGCAGTACGTGCCTTCAGCATTGACGAGCTTAAAGGACCAACTTGCTATCACTCAAGAAGCGAGCACTTCATAAGCACAAGTCTTGAACCAATGGTCCAATACCACTGAAGACATTCCTCAACAGGCAAAGGTCACATTGCAAATGAGAAAGCTTAAGGAGGCATATACAACCATCTACCAGCAATACAAAGAGAAAATGAATGAGATGCACTCCGAAAAAATGAATGAGATGCACTCCGAAAAGATAATCATCTCCAAGCTTGAACTCCAGTTGCTAATCCACAACAATGAGGCATTGGAAGACAACACCAATGAAGCCCTACTACAATGCACAATGGTGGCATACCAAGAGCTTGTGGCTACTCTACAAGTGGAAGATCACCTCAACGCACGTGTGCTTATCCACTGGAAGCAACTCTAAATTAGGATCATATCTGCGCATCCAACAATCAAATGGGAACGTTCCATAGGGACCAAAACCCTACGCATAATTTGCCAAGACTTATTTGAAGATGAGAAAAATATCTTCTACCTATCTACACATGCCGAGTTTATAGCACTCAAGACGGATGCTTTCATTGCATATGTATGCCTCATGGGTAGCCCTCCCCTTAGGGTTATTGCATGTTGCCATTGCTACAAAGGCCATCACTATTATTTGCAAGGCACGACATAACCGATACCCCACCCATGGAACTGATGATCCCATCGCACTAGCAAAAAGAAGTGTCAGAAGATGACAGGGCCTATCTCACATCCAACTTCCCATATCTAACCACTCTTTTTGCCAATCTCACTTACCCTTGTTGCTACCACCCTCTTAACCTTCCCCGAGCTCCATCCTAACATCTATTCCCTCCATCGTCTCTTTGCTCATGCCTCTCACCATTTTCAATTAACCCAACAGTCACAAACTTATGAGCCCCTCACACCTAGCTTCTTCCCCTCCCTTGCTAATCTTACCCTTGAGGATTACCAAGCTACTCAAACCATTTGCCCAGTCCTTCCCCCCCTCCCCTCTGCTCCCCCTTCTACAACTAACACTCTTCCATATTTCTCCCCCATGTCTCCAGATTCTCTCCCTACCCCGTCATCACCTCTGACACTACTTGTGTTTCCATCAGCAGAAAATGACACAGTATTTGATTTTGAATATTAGAATTCGAATAATCCAATTCGTACTCCCATGCCAAGTTCCAATGATGGGTATGATTTTGATGAGATACCACTTCCCAGTAACCCCATTAAGGAATTTTGGAGCAAATATCCTGATATGAAAACTCGAGGTGGATGGACCCTGGACAACTTTCCTACCAACCTTCGTCAGTGTCAAATTATTGAAGGTTGGATTAGTAAGTTGGATCCACAACAACCTGATTGGCGCTGCCCCAAGCTCTTTGATGTAATCTTCTTGAAGGAGTACCTATGTGCACCTCCATGTCTCAGAACCCATCCCAAGTTTTATGCAGTTCCACGGCATAAAAAATGGGAAGCTAACATACACACTTTGGATAAAGATCGAACCATTAATTGGCCAATGATTGAACCATACTCTGGTGTAGAATGGAATATCCAAGGCACAATGGTCCGAGCACTTCAGCAACATGAGCAAATAATGCACGGCAACATCAATCGCTTCCTTCGCCTAAAATATTCTATAAAACATTGGAATTCATTCTGGAGGTTCCATGTTACCTCGATTCCCATTTACCTCCACTCATTTTCAATCCCAATGAATGGGTCGATGCTCAAATTACAAGCCGACTCTATCAAAGAGTGATCTTCTTAGAAGCACACCACATATCTCTGTTCGAGCAAATGGTGGATACAGGCTACCTGGAAACTGAGCAAAAATTGTATGGTGCCAAGGCTTTATGGCAGGATTGACTGGCATGACACAAATTCCACAGCCACTGGACTAAAGACATGGCAATCTAGGTACGTGCTCATAATAAGCCATAACCCGAGGACGACGGGTAATAAAATGGACACGGGAGTATGTTGTCTCTGTGCCAACATGGACTTAGGTAGAACAGAATGTGTGTGTAGAGTAGTGGCAAAGCTCTGCTTGTACTTGCATAAGGCTAAAAATAATCCCTCTTAGAAATCCAACTTGCATGTTCTACATGCAAGTTCTACATGCAACTCCTACTTGCGAGTTCTACATACGAGTTCTACATGCAACTCCTACATGCGAGTTCTACATACGAGTTCTACATGCAACTCCTACATGCGAGTTCTACATACAAGTTCTACATGCAACTCCTACATGTGAGTTCTACATGCAACTCCTACATGCGAGTTCTACATGCAACTCTTACATGCGAGTTCTACATACGAGTTCTATATACAACTCCTACATGCGAGTTCTACATGCAACTCCTACGTGCGAGTTCTACATGCAACTCCTACGTGCGAGTTCTACATGCAACTCCTACATGCGAGTTCTACATACGAGTTCTACATGCAACTCCTACATGTGAGTTCTATATGCAACTCCTACATGCGAGTTCTACATGAAACTCCTACATGCAAGTTCTACATGCAAGTTCTACATGCAACTTCTACATGCAACTCTTACATGCAACTTCTACATGTAGAGAGAGAATGTCTTACAATTCCTACTTATAGAGAGAGAAGCTCTCCAACTTGTACAAATACCCTATACTGGAATGAAGCCCACACTCTTTGGGGCATTGTGTTGAGTTCTACTTTGGTATTCCAAGCAATTGTCTCAAGTGTCCATGCTTCCTTGCACTCCATGTCCAAAAGTATGTCCTAACCTTGCAAGTCCTCCTCCCCTCTCCTCCAACCTTGTAATCCATCCCCTCCCTTCTCCTCCTCCCTCCTCCTCCTCCCTTCTCCCTCTCCCTCTCCTCCTCCCTCCTCCTCTTCCCTTCTCCTCCTCCCTCTTCCTCCTCCTCCTCCCTCGTCCTCCTCCTCCCTCCTCCTCCCTTCTCCTCCTCCCTCCTCCTCCTCCTCCTCCTACTCCCTCCTTCTCTCCCTCCCATGCTCTTACACCTTCTTCCTCTCCCACTCCTATGCTCCCCCTAAATCGTAAGTTCCTCAACCCTTAACCTCCATGATCTATAAGGAAAACGAGTTCTCCACCATGTACTCTACCCTTAACCTTGGAACCTCTTCTAAACTCTGGAACCTCTCTCTAAACCTTGGAATCTCCTTCTAAACCTTGGAACCTCCTTCTAAACCTTGGACCTCCTTCTAAACCCTGGACCTCCTTCTAACCCTAGAATCTCTTCTAAACCCTAGAACCTATTTCTAAACCTTGGAACCTCCTTCTAAACCCTAAACCTCCCTCTAACCCTTGAACTTCTCCTAAACCCTGTAACCCCCAATGAAGAGGAAAGACTTCATTACCTCAACCATGATGATACATGTTCCTTTTACACATGCATTCACTATGTTTGCTCACTACACTTAAGCCTACGTCTCTCACCGATCCAGGTCTGAAGCTACACATATACTACAAATGACAACCCCGATATATCTATAGGTGACAAAAAGCCTCGAAACCCTGCATACTGAGAATACCTTGCTCTTCCCATGAAAGCCATGGGAAAGAGCCAACACACTCTAAGTTTTCCATGCATATGTTATGGTTCATTGACATTCCGCAATAAGATAAGCAATGTAAAGACAAAGATGGAAATATTTCTCCAAACAAATGAAATAGATGTAGCAACCACCCAATCATTAGATAAGCTTTTATGCAAACTTTTCTATAAAGATGTTAAGAATGAAAAGATTCTAATAATATCTTCAAAGAACATGCAAATGGCTCATAAAACTAAATTCACACGTAATCTCAATGATATTGAAGCATGCTTAATCTCAATTAGAATACCATTTTCTCAAATTCAAGAGCTAACATATGAAGGCCAATATGGACTACATGGGAGTGTTGTCAATGTATTTGCTGATATTGATAGAGCACAAGTGTTGCCTAGGTTAATCAATCATGACATAATTTCTATTGCAATCAAGCGTAAGCTCTCATTCAAACATAATTACATGAGTGGTAATGTGCAGCCAACTTTTACGATGCTTGATATATAAAACATTGTTGATTATAGAAAAGGGTATTCACTACATGTATTGCTCTAGATGTAAACTTTAGATATTTGCATCGGTGTTAACATTCAGGGAGTACAGTTGTAGAATGCAGTGTAACTAGTTATTAGAGGTGATTAGGCTTCATGATTTACTTCAACGGTTGCAGCCATGGAAGGAGTACAATATAAGCTCAGGGGATTTGAGCCTCAAATACCCCAATGGTCACTAGTTGCAAGTTCCGACTGCAAAGTGCCACAAAATGTGGTTAGTGCGGTTAATTGCCTTATCGGGATCAAGGTGCCACAAGTAGCCCAAGATCAGCCTTTCCACTCCAGGTTTTGAGCCTCGCACAGGGGGTTTGAGCCCCAAATATCTTAGGACTTAGAGGCGTGAGGTTAATAGAAGCGCTATTTGGGAGCTGGTTAGGATCACCTCCTAATGCCAAGCTTTGTCCCAAGCTCTCTCATATGGTTAACACAAGTGCTATTTTCGACAGTAGGGAGAGATGGAAAGGATAGCAAATATGCCTTGGCACCCTATGGGCCCAAGAGCCTTTTAATGTAAAGAAAAGGAGAGTGCTAAAAGGAAAAGGGTTGGCCCTCCCTTCGAAAGGTGACATGTATAAAAGACCAAATGGTTGACTTTGGTCTTCATTGTTGTATGCACAAGTTTGGAATACAAGCTCCCTCTTCTCTTCCAAGAGTGTCTTTGGGTGTTATCTTGTCTCCTTCATAGTTCCTTTGTGTTTGCACTCCATCCCCCTTTACTCCCTCTCCTCCTTCTCCTTCTCCCTCCCTTCTCCCCTCTCTTCTTCCCTCTCCCCTTTCCCTCTTTCTCTCATGGAAACACACTGCAACAATCTGGAAGCCACTTGCGTGACATAAGTGGACGGCTCATGCTTGCATTACTCTCACAAGGAAGTAGCTTGGAGTGGAGGCTACAATGGCATCCCTTCAACATCCCCATGACATGTGAGTCACTGTCGAGGCAACACATTTTTGGCACCACTGCCAGGGAATGGAGGTATGATTTTGCATTTGCACATGCTTTCTTTCATAATATACCCATTGCACTAGGCTTCAAGCTTAACTTGGAGCTTTGTTAGTGGATTTTTAGTTTAGGAATGAGGAAGGAAGTGTGAGTTGGAAGGATAAGAGAAGGAAAACTATCATTTCATTTTGTAGAGCATTTTTGAACTTAGGAAGCTTATTTTTTAGGTTTGTTTGAGTTTGAGATGATAGGAAGGTAGTTTCTTAGATTGCTAAGGTGTGTATGTTGTAAAATCTCACAAAAAACAACCAAGAATGAAGATTCAAGCTTAAATTCGAAGTTGTTTTGTGTGTTAACAATCACCCCTCAAGAAATATTTCATTTTGGCACTCAAATGTTGTTTTTCTTTCAAGTTTTTTGCATTGAGTAGGTAGACTAGGTAGTATAGCATCCCCCTAGTGCAAAAAAACTTGAACAAAAACTTCAAATCTATCAAAAATCATCAAAAAACCAGTTAGCAACATAGCACATTTCTATCCCCATGGGTTGGCAGCTTAGAGCTATCTCGTCAACTGCCACCATAGCCGTATCCCATCGGTCAAACTTTGTTGACCCATGACCATAGCACCTATCCCCACGACCTAACTTCTGACCATGGTCTAACTTGTCTCCCTAATTAATGCGTGTCAAGGTTAGCTATCCCGTCAGTCTGACAGTAATTGACTCGTGGCCTTAGTGCTACCCCCATGACCGTTGTTACTATAATATTATCCTGCCGATCGGTGCCTTCAGTTATCCCCATGTTTGTGGCCATATTCGTATCCCATCAATCCATATATCTTGTCGACTGGCACGTTAAGCTCATCCCTGCGATAGTTGCCATCCTGCTACCCCCCCACCCATCACTATACCATTATCCCACGAGCCCCGTTATTCCTCCAACCATTGTTTTAGCTCATCCCTACGATCGTGGGGATACCACCTGCATCCTATTCTGCCGATGCATGGCAATACCTATCCCGCCGACTGACGCGTAAGGCACTATCTTGTCGCCCATTGCTATACGGGTATCCCACCGACTGGTGCATTAATCTATCCCTATGACCGTTGCCATAGCACTATCCCTATGATTGTGGGGATACCTCTAGTGTAGTCCAGTAAAAAATTTATAGAATTATAGTTCAACCTAAGTGTGCCTTGTTAGAGGTCTCATACATGCACTTGTGGTTCATAAAAATTTGGTCCAAGGATCCCACGCCTGAAGACAGTGCTTTGAGCTACACTCAGTCCACCTTTTGCCCTAGTTAGGGATTAGTCTGATCTGGAAGCTCGATTCCTAGCTCCCACTCCGTAATAGGACCCTGACAAGAGGATCCATCTAGCTTTGACGACACAGAGAGCTTAGACGAGGCGATGCAAGAGCCCTTGGGTCCAAGGACTTCCGAAGCCCCCTTCACTATTGTGGCCTCTCCCAACTCTCCTACTCCTTCTATAGCATCCATGTTAAGAGGTACATTCTCCAACATGTTTGGACATTTAGGTCAAACAAAGTTGGCAGACATGGAGAACCCCTTCCCTAGCATGTCAGTAGGGAGGGAAGGTTAGCAACAACCAGCTCCTGAAACATAGACAGGGACTGCTGAAACCACCTTTGTGGACCCAGGTGTAATAGGTAGAGACTTATTCCAAAATTCTACCTATTAGATTACAGGAACTCAAATGTGACAAAAAAACTTTCCTCATTCGAAACTTCGGAACTGGAACAGAATTTCAGAAAACTCAGAAATACAAGTAGAGGAATCATTGTAATTTTGCATAAGTGCAATCCATGATTTAGCTCCTTAAGATAGAATACTTAGGGAAGTTATGGGCAGTTGGAACCTCAAGGGTCCATTCACACCCCTTCACATCCCTCCATGTGACTATTCACTAACCTTATTCTAGGTGCCTAGTTATCCCCTCACACTAGCACACCCGGTGGTTGGAATTTGCAAAATTTACAAGACTCGAACCCACTGATTTATTTTTAGGTTCAATCTAATGGAAGTTAGTAGACCTCATTCATGATGTAAACATCACATCAATCCAAGACCATGCAGTAAATAGAGTGAAGAGCTTAGTGTAGTACCAAGGTTTAAACCACCCCCATACATAGCTTTCCACTAATCTCCAAAAGAAAAAGATTAGTATGCAATAAAGTAAAGGTAAGCTATGGTGCATATCATCATTATGCGAGTGTAATACAATGCTACCATTTTATGGCAACATGCCAGGGCTGGGACCCATAAAATATAATGTCATCCATGCGAGGTCATACAAAATGAATAAATAAAACCATGCATGAATAAGTATGTTCACATTCCATTGGCACAGAATGGATATATCACTCCGATCAAGCAAATAAGAATGTATCGATATGTCAATGTAGAGTCCTCAAAGAAATCATTCATGGAATGAAATCCACCACATTCGAACCTTCTAAAATTTGGACTGAATTATCAAGACTGTTTGAACAACATATGCTGAATTAAAGAACACAAAAATGACTGCTTTCCTATCATTTAGACTTTTTGAAATTCCTCTCTTTGAAATCAGATTGATAATCGAATTTTGGACTGTCCGAAACATGCAAAAATTGCTTTCTGTTGTCGGGACATACTTCCAAACTATTTGCAGAATTTTTGTTTGTTGTTTTTCATGATTCCAAGCTTTCATTTAATGTATATTTTGACCTTGCACACTTGCCAAGTGTCTGCATATTTGTGGTATGAAGTAGAGGTGATTTTAGAACTCCTCTGGTCTCTTATGGCTCCTTTTTGGGCTCTTTTGGATCCAGTTTGGGCTCTTCCACTTACCCTCATCTTTCACCTTTTGCATTTCTTCATCATCAACATGAACATTAGCATTCTCATATTTTGATTTTGTTTTTGTTGCATTTGCATTTGATTTTTCACATTGTGCTCTTGCACTTGCATCTTGCCAAAGGCTAGAAATTGCTAAATAACTACACCTTCTTGACACATATGCTCATCAATAGGAACATCAGTCTCAAACACATCATGAGATGAACCATTATCTTCAACATTGGCATCAAACCTTTGATACTCTTTTATCTTTGGTTGTTTATCCATTTGCTCATTGAACACAAAAAAAACATTCAGACTTGAGCTTTCTGCATACTCCTCAAGAGCTCCATCATCATCATCACACATGAAAGATGAGATCTTCAAATAATCAATTGCATAACTATCAAAAACAATATCAACTTCATTGCTTTGACTTGCTTTAGAATTAGAAACATATCCCAAACCTTCTTTGTTGTAAGGGCTTCTATAGTTAGGCTCCTCAAAGAATGCATTCAGATTGATCTTCTCTTGCTTCCACATCACACCAATAGCAAAAGCTGGAACAAATGCATAGCATGCACAATCATCATATGAATCTTCAATATTCACATCATTCTTTGTCAGAAAGCAATCATCTTTATCATGTTGCTCCATTTTTCTATGAAAAAATCTAGAACTAATTGGCATTGGATAATCCTTACACATACTTGACTCATTGGTTTGTCCATACTTGCTTTCGGAATGTCTGAAACTGCTTTCAGACTGTTTGGAATAACTTTTTGATCTAATCTGATTTGAAATATCTGTAATTTGATTAGAAACTGAAAGATCTAAATAAACACAACGAATACTTTGCTCATCTTTGGAATCATCTTCAGAATCTAAATTGGAATCAAAATCATCATCTTCCTCATGAGAATACTTGGACTGCAAAATCTGAACTCTTTCTTGAAGTTCCAAGATATCAACAATATATCGAAAAGATCTGCAATCATCTTTATGAAATTTGGCATATCAATCCTTTGCATTATCAAGCAAAACTGAATATTCTGAAAGCTTATCCAAGAGGTTTGTGACTTTTTGGATTGCTTTTTCTTCACATAAAGCTGAAAATATTTTATAGAATTTTTGCTCTAAAAGATTAGTACAATACTTCCTTTGATGCCCATATTGCTTGCAATGCTTGCACAAATACATATAGCAATCTTTCGGACTATGATCAACACTTCCATATAAATGACATTGCTTGCTGCAACTCTTCTTCTTCATCTTTGCCATGATGATAAAAAATTGAGAAACTTTTTGTTAATATAAATAAGAAATTATAGAGATAAAGCTACCTCTGATTCATGCTTCAACTTGGTAGACCATAAAAATCCCGATAGCCCAAAAAATTAGGAATTTGGATCATTGCTTCATTCATGACACGTTGAGTTTTGTCTTCCGAACAACAATGTGATCTTATTCAGAAATTAGAACTGGATCTTCACTTTTGCTACTATCATTCAAAGTATACGCTAATTTGCTCCATCTTGTCTCTAATAGTGCCTTGATATAAGCTCTCGTTTGCTTGCCATGCTGCTATTTGGTGGTGACAACTAATTTCTTCAAAGCCTTTGCTAGAACATACCATTTATGCTCCTCCAGAGCCAAGCCTGAGATATCTCCTTGATGCTTCATTTGGTTGCCATTGTGAGAAGTCGAAGTGCCAGTTCTAGAGTGGAAGGTTTACTAGAGGAGGAGTATTGTGCAGGTTGCAGATGCGGATGGGTGCAGAATGACTTTGTTGGCTCTTTTTCTTTAAAACTCGCTATGCTGACCTTATTAGCACAAGTGCTTTATGGCTGCGAATTGGGCGTTGTATTTCCACCCATGGATTCCTCTCGCATATAGCAACATATTTGTTGCTTCTTGGTCTCTAAGAGCTTATTTGCAGCATCATATATACGTATTGGCTTTCTCAGATCTACTTTGTTTTATCATACATACTTATTTCGATCTACAGACCATCGCCTTCTAGCTTTGGAGTAGTTCTGCCTCTATCTTCTCCTCCTGCTGTCCACCTATCTTTTCTATCCTAGGCTATTACATACTGCCTCTCTTGGTTATCCGAAATCCATTCAATCTATTCGCAGTGCATTGTTAGAGGTAGGAAAACCGTTCGTGGTTTTCTCCACAAAATGCAATGATGGATTCTTTGTCAAGACTCTTTGATTGAGGGCATCTAGTATTCAAACATCCGTTCATTTACTAATTCTGGCAATTCTTCTTTGATACAGTTGTGGCGAAAATGCGGGTTTTATTTCCGTCGCCATTTGCTACCACTCCCTTGTTTTTGTAACCGAATTCTTGTGTATCTCTATTGTCCCTAGCTCCTTGGCACTCTCTGCTATGGAGACAAGCCTCGGGCTAGTGTGAAAAGCTAGTTGCAGATGGAATACCACATGGCAGAATTTTCGCGGGCATTTCTCCCTTCATTTCTTTACTTTTGGCCTTCTGGACATGTAGCAAGACGAACCTATAGAATTTGCTAAGTGTAGTGATCCGGATTGCTGCTAAGACAACTGGTGATTTGAGAGTCATTACAAGGTTTTGGGACCACAGCGATAAAGTCATGTGGCAAACGAAGTCGGGCTAGTACAATAGCCTTGTGTATTGGATCAAAATCACGCAGCAATGGCGAATTTCTTTACACTATCTTCATTCGATACAGCATGCGCTACTGACTTGAGCCGTCTCCTTGTGGGAGATCATCATTTGAACCTGGCAATTGAGTCTTTGATCTGCATACGCTGCAAGGGAAAGACACCAGACTACAAAGGCAGGAAGCCCGCATGGTTACTGCACCAAAACTGCATTGTGATGTATCTTTCGCCATAATCTGCTGCTCTACCACATCTATTAGCAATCTTGATTTCTAGCTTTCTGTTCTTGATTTGGGCTAGCCGAATCCCATCAGCCAGACTTGATCTTCTTGATGCCCTTGTTGTGAAAATGTCTCTTCAATTACAATCGCCTTCTTCATTATTGGTTGCATCCTCAGGAATTGCCACGGAATTGGGATTATCGGAAGTGCCTGATTGAATTCTTCGTTGGTTTCCCTCCATCATCTTGAACTCCTTTGCCCAATACTTTGCAGCATAAAATCCTTTCGCCCAATTGTTTGTAGGATCACCAATGTAATAGGTAGAGACTTATTCCATAATTCTACCTATTAGATTACAGGAACTCAAATGTGACAAACAGACTTTCCTCATTCAGAACTTCGGAACTGGAACATAATTTCAAAAAACTCAGAAATACAAGTAGAAGAATTATTGTAATTATGCATACATGCAATCCATGATTTAGTTCCTCAAGATAGAAGACTAAGGGAAGTTATGGGCAATTGGAACCTCAAGGGTCCATTCACACCCCTTCGCATCCCTCCATGTGACTATTCACTAACCTTATTCTAGGTGCCTAGTTATCCCCTCACACCACGACCCTCCTCATTCGCAAGGCACCCTCAGTGGGAACGCATGGATGATGAAGATCCATGGATAAGGGACTTTCAAGGACAAGACCCTAGCCGAGGAGATGCGAGAGGTCCTCAAGGAGGGGCGTCTTATGAGGCCCCAATCATCCCTCTGCCATCGACCTTCGCCAACTATGTGGCCCCACAAGTTCCCCTATTGCCCATTGCATGGAACCTCCATGCCAATGCCCCATGACTCACCCCCTCTAGGAGTCTGACTGTTTCCACCCGTACCTGTGGCTCCAATAAATGTAGGCCTTGGTTCATCCGTCCCAATGCCGGTTCCAGCAACTCAATGGATTCCACCGCCAGGGTGAGGCTTAAGGCCACCCCTATGTCCTGCTAGATCCACAATGGCACTACCTCCACCAGCTGCCCAAACTATGCTAACAGATGAGGTAATGCACATCCTGGTAAATGCCCTAGGAAGGGGGGGCACACCACCTGTTTCCCGTAGGGATCACAAATCCCTCAAGGAGCCAACCCATAGCCAACTCCAAGTTAATGACTGAATTCCTTGGAGAAGGAGACCCAGTCTCCCACGTGGAGCGATTTGAGCAGATATGTGAAGCCTTTGGAGCTCCCAGAGATCTAGAAATGGCTAATGCGTTTGGTCTCAGCTTGGATGGCAAAGCAAGCCAATGGTATAGGGCTCTCACCCTGGAAGAAAAATTCAATTGGGAGATGCTGAGAAAAGCCTTTATTGTGGGGTTCGTCCCCAGTGGACATAAATGGAGCCTGATTAACCACGTATATGAGGTGAAGTAGAATGACAAGGAATCCCTTCGGGATTACATAGCTAGAATCAAGCACCTTAATTCTCGTTGCGAACCATACGAGCAGATGAGAGACGAACAATTGTTCCCCTGCTTCCTCATCGGCGGATTGGCAGACCCGAAGCTGATGGTTATGAATCCTACTTCCTTTGACCTATGAAGCAAGGTGGCTATCCATATAAGTGATAATATGATGGACAAGGCTATTTTGGATTGTGTGTACTAGCATAGTTGAGTGAGTTTAACTTGGAATACCCCATATACTTCACTAGTCGCTAGTTGAATGATGCCGAGATAAACTATACCACAATCAAACGAGAGGGACTGGCCATGGTATATGCAATTAAATAGCTTAGGCATTACTTGTTAGCAAACAAGTTTGTCTTCTTTGTAGATCACCAGATCTCCTATACTTAGTCAATAAGCCATGCATGACTGGTTTCATCACTCAATGGATGCTTATCCTCCTAGAATTCGACTTCATAGTGGCAGTCAAGAAGGGACACACACACTTCGTGACTCATCACCAGGCTAGCCACAGAGAGAGTACTCCAAGCACCCAAATGGATCCACGTTCACTTTTATCAGGCTCTTGCTCCAGTTTATGTGAGCCACTTAGCTCGAGAGCTTCCAACCCTACATGGAGTTGAGATAGACCTTGTTCAAGTTTCAGCCACCCTAGCTATAGTAGTCCATGATGCTGCATCATACCATTCCCCACAACTCGACCCACACATGCCCCTATTGGGAAGATGGCTCAGAACCTGTGGTATGATGATGAATGTAAAGATTTGAGAGCTCACCTCAAACATAAGCAGGCCTAAGAAACTTGATCTGATTTGAGGCATACCGTATCTCACATCGGATGACACGACGTAAGAAGCAGACCTTTCTCACCCATTGGATGGATGAGGTGGTCGGATCATTTCAATGGGGAGACCCAACTATTGGCTGGGGACTCCTATTAGAGGGGAAGCGGCCCATTCTATCACGGATCCAGAGATTCGGCACAGATATGCATGCTCCTTATATGACACCCCAAGTTAGATGCCACTAGATATGTCCTCTATGCCCAGACCCACTACTTATCACTTGTTCACTATGAAGAACATGAGCGATGCCCTCCTCCATCTGTAGAACCCGAGAACACTAGACCATGAGGGGCTATGTATAGAGTACTTTGCACATGGACAAGAGGTCTTGACCCCGGTTCTAGTGTAATTGTTCAACCATGTAGTATGCCACGGTTTCCCACCTACTTGGAGCACTACCAGCATTGTACCGATACATAAAGTGGGGAACCCCATGGATACTAGGTACTATTGCACTCTCATGATTGGCCACACTCTGGATAAGATTTATGGATCGGTACTAGAGAGGGCGATCAGTAGCTGTACAAAGGGCCATGGACAGTAGGCTCTTGTGTAGGCAGGCTTCCGAAGATAGCACTCCACATTGGACCACATTTTTACCCTGAGAGCCATCATTGAGGAGTCGAAGTCAAGGCACCAAAAAATCTACACTTGCTTTGTGGACTTTCTGAAGGCCTTTGAGATAGTTCCACACTCTTGTTTGATCAGGCGACTACGGGAGCTACATCTCCTAGAGGTCATGATCTGGGGAGTGATGAGTCTATATGAGTCCATCAAAGGGTGAGCCCACGCTCCTGGGGGGCTATCAGTTTGGGTCAAGAGAACCATAGGGGTGAAGCAGGGCTGCCCCCTCTCACTGACTCTCTTTGGGCTATACATTGATGACATGACATCCTTTATTGATCGTCTAGGAGGAGAAGTCTCCCTATTGGCTGATCTTATGGTACAGATACTCCTATATGTTGATAACATAGTCCTCATTTCATCCTCAGCTGAGGGACTACAAAAACACTTGGAGGCCTCGGAGGTGTTCTGTAGAGAGAGGGACCTGACAATTAACCTTGGGAAAACCAAGGTTATGATCTTCAACACATCCCGAGCAGTGCTTTATCGACATAGCTTCATTTGCTGAGGGGAGCCAGTGGAGATAGTGCAATCCTACACGTACCTCGGGGTAGTATTCACGAGACCAGTCTTCACGATGACCCATGCCACTAGAGCATGACTCACACAAGGGAAGGGTGTGCTAGCACGACTAGAGAGACAATGCTTCCAAGCACATTTTCAAGATCCATCGACGAAGGGCTGGCTTTTTTATACTTAGTGAGACCGACTGCCATGTATCGGTACCCTTTTGGGGGAGTGACCTTTCAGCTACTGACTGGAAGGGATTTGAGAGAGGCTACAAGTGATCATGGGATCTAGGATTATTCAGAGTAAGCCTTCACTTTCCCATCAGGTTATACAGGCAGAGTTTGCCATGATACCTCTCCAGGTGGATGCACTCTTCCAGACTGTGACTTTCCTACACAGAGTTTGGGCCCTACCCCAGTGGAGACTATCGAGACTAGCGCTGATCTCCAGTGGAATGAGCTCAGCATGGATTCACCAGTTGAGCTCATTCCACATGATGTGATTATCTTTATCATACGATTAGACCTTCTTCGGCTCCATACATCTCGAGCTTGGGAGGGAGACCAACAGCACCAAGACCCAATTCCATCATGACCACTTTCTGAGGCTATCGAAGCATGGTCTCATCACGCCCCAGTACCTCAAGGGTAGAAAATTCACACACGCATTATGGATTGCTATCGGATAGATATGAGTCTCATACCACCAATGGAGGATTGAGGCAAGGAGAGCTATCGGCATACCTAGAATCTGTAGACTGGGGACGTCGAGAAAGAGGGGCATTTTTTATGCATCTATCCGACCTACTATGAGATCCAAGGGAAATAGCGCTATCTCTTTAAGGAGGGGCTTGGCTTCAAACCAATTACATGGCTGATACATTTCCCTGACCAGGTTTGCATTGGGCTCTACCTAATTGAGATGTGAAGATAAAGAGATTTCCTTGTGCGGCATCAGGCCAGAGAGTAGCTACAGATATGCCTCAGGACACCGAGTAAGATCAAGTGCAGACACACATAATTGCTTATTTATGCATCCGATCCAGCACCAAATGAGACCAAGGGGGAGGATCTCAAGGAGGTGAGAGCACTATGGATCAACAGTGAGACCCGTCACCAGAATGTGGCTAGGCCAGAGATGCGGAGCCCACACACAGTACGTGGGGTGACTAGAGCACACACGATTGAGGTTCAGCATATTTCAGCTCTCCTCAGAGGGACCACTAGAGATGAGGCATTAGTCTTGATGTATCCCATCAGATATAGAGATCCATGAGACCACGCCCCCTGCCACTGTGGGTAGCCACAAATACGTAAGCTCTTTGCATCACATCAAAGTGCCATCAGGGAGCCTGGTTATATAGAGCCTGCACATGTACTTGGAGCTCTAGCTCTGAGCAACACTTGATTGCTCTTTTATTACTATTTTGTACTAGTTTTGGTATTTTTAGCACTTAGCAAGGGCCTCAGAGAACCCTTTGCTTCAGCCCACAGTGCCTTGTATAAGTTACATATATTTTGTACTTTGTCTCATAGACCCGTGAGGTCTCTTGAAGACGTTAATACATCTCTCTCTCTCTCTCTCTCTCTCTCTCTCTCACTTTGACTAAGGTTTCCTCACCTGCAAATCTTTCTCTCTCTCTTGTGTGTGTGTGTGTGTGTGTAAGCATCTACCATTGTTCCAAGACTCTCTTTCTCGTGACATCCTAAACAGATAGCTATATAGAATGAAAACTATGTTGAGAAAGTGTGCTAGCAACTATTTGTGCCTTGATGATACTAGAACAGAAGTGTCTTTATCAAAATCCCTTTCCCAATGTAAGGTTTTTCTATCCTTCATTGTTCATATGTGATTCCAATAGAGGCACGCAGTCCTCATTCAATCTTGACTCTTCGTTTTGTTGTATGGTTTCATGCAGAAAGTGCTAAGCAATTTGAATATACTCATCTCACTTGGTTTTTCTAGATAGCCAACAAATTGAATGCAGAGTATAGACTCAACACTTGTCAGGAAAGCTCCTAGTAAATATAAGTGACACTAATATCCTAGAGACTCACTGGTTGATGCCAGATGGTGTTCTCTAGGAGCCACATAAAGTGCAACAAAATTTTCCTTAGCATGCTTCGCATTGAGTTTTTTAATGAGTGCTAGCTACTTTATCAAAGAGTTTACCAGGGGATTTTGCCCAACAATGAGCTAAACACCAAGTTTGCAAATTGCTTTGCATTTGAAAAATGCAAAGTAGCCAAAGATGACCCAGAATGGCACCAAATTTCGTGGACAGTTTTTTGTGAAAATGTCTTGAAGATGGTTATGGCCCAAGTGGGTGGTCTCAATAGGAAGCTAGACAATTGGAGGAGGGCCAACAGGCCAGTAAAATCGTACTCAAGCACAAGGAGGTTAATGCCCAAGCAGGAGACTCCAGAATGCAAGCCTCTGCATGTGAAAGAGAAGAAGCTCAAACCACCTTCAGTAAAACATTTAGAGCTTGTGGAGGCAACGCTTGCAATTGTGAAACTCAGCTTTTCTAGAAAGGAATAAGCCTGAAGAACGGCACTACATTGGTTGATCTAGGTATAATTGGGACTTTCACTTGCTCCAATAGATAACTTGGTGATCTCAAAAGGGAAGTAAGGCTTGAAAAAGCCTATGTCTCTCAAGACCTAACAAATGTGCTATAAAGGTTAAGTCGCACGTGTTCTCCTCGCTGGTAATTTTAGACCACAAACCACTCCGAATGGTCTATGATTTTGGAAAGGGGAAAGCCTCACCTTCCTGGTTCAAAGCTAACCCCTCCCTCTTTTTCGTGCAAGCAATGCATAAGCATATCCTTAAGGATGGGACCCCCCCCATTTTCTAAGGGTGAAAATGCGACTGAATTATGGCTCTGAAAGCAAGTCCATGCAACTCAAGATATTCTCCAAGATGGAAGGAAATTAGGGCTAAATTTTGGTCTAGGATAATGGATGCCATTAATAAAAATATTGGACGCTTGGAGTGCTTGCAAGGTAGGGCTCTTAAAATGCATAAGACGACCTAGCACGGGCCAAAGCTAAGCTTCGAAGGTAGCAATGGATAAGGCTTCAAGATACCAAGACGTACTTTAGAAAGTGGTGGGCTTATAAGATGAGGACACCCTTAAAGGAGGTTTTTGAAATGATTACAAGAAAGAGGGAGAACGAAGAGATCCCCTTGCTTCAGAAGGGGGACAACAGTAGGTGTTTTAATGAGCCAGAGAATCAAGAGTTTATACTTAAACATTTTCAACTTTTGCTATCCTCTAATTCACAAAATAGCGATGAGATTGAAGTAGCAAGAGCTATTTGTGAGGCAACTAGGAAAAAATTTGTTAAAAGCTTTGAGTTACTTTACATGGAAGCCTTGACTCTCCAAGAACGTAGGAATGTGGTGTTAGCCATGAAAGATGGGAAGACTCCTACAGAATATAGCGTTCAAGCTGAATTTTATAGGTTTTTTTGGAATGCTATGGGCCCTAAACTCTCGGCAGTATGGAAAGAGAGTTTAAATAATCAACAACTCCCTTCTCACATTAATGCTCGGATTATCAAGCTCATCCCTAAATAGGGTCAGAAGGACCTCCACAAGAATCGGCGACCCCTCACCATACTCAATTGCAATAACAAAATCTTTGTAAAGGCCTTGGCTTTGAGAATTCAAACCAGGATGGATTCATGGATATTGTAGGAACAAAAAGGATTCATAAAAGAAAGACATACTTTAGAAGCCATAGTCAATCTTTGGGAAGGTTGTGAGTATGCAAGAGCCACCATGCAAACTTTTGTTTCTTCAAGGTGGACATTAACAAAGCATATGACTGTCTTGATTGGGATTTTCTTATTCAATCTCTTCAATACATGGGCCTTGGTCCCCAATTTTTTCGGTACATCAAGCTACTCTTACCAATGCTACAACCAAGGAATGGGGTCATGATAGATCCTTTCACTTTAGAAAGGTCTATCAAACAAGGATGTCACATTGCTCCCCTTCTTTTTGCTATTGCAGCAGATGCCTTGGGATGGCTGCTTCTACACAAAACCCTAGAAGGCTCTTTGAAAGGCACTCAACTTCCTTGTAGGAAATAGTTAGTTTCTCAATAGTTTGCAAATGACACTAGTCTAACCCCCTTGCATTTCTCAGGAGGATGCTAGGGGTGTTTTGAAATGCCTTGAACTTTTTTGGATAGTCTCTGAATCTAAGATCAATCACGTGTAATACTGCTATGCAACTTGGAGTGGTAATAATCAAGAAGACTTGGACAAGCTGGGCTGCCATAAAATCCCCAAAGGGACACTCTTCAGACCCCCCCTGGGTCACTAAGAAAATATGTAAGATAGCACGTCCGATCAATGGAAGGGGTTTTATAATTTTATGGAATTACAGAAAATATACATACATAAGGGGTTTTTTAATTAAATTTTCATACATAAGGGATACTTTAATCATCTCAAATTTTACATAAGGGCTTAGGGGTGTATGGTTATAAAAATCCATAGGTAGGGGTTTTTTCTAATACCCCTTGATCACACATGCTATATGGGGATTTTACATAGTGGCCCCCTCGGACTTTAGACTTTAGGCATTCCCATGGGTATTAAAGTCTCCATGAAGGATACATGGGGATGGTTGATGGCCAGATTCAATATAAAGCTTGATAGATGGAGAGGCTTCCAGGACAACCTAGCTGGAAGGAAGATGGTTCTCAATCATTGGATATATCCTATCATCATTTCTACTTGTCTTGTTGGCACCCCTCCAAATTTGGACTAGGCGAGGATTGCCAAAAAGCGAGTGACAAAAAGCGAGCGAGCCAAAAAAAGCGAGCTATACAAAATAATAAAATATTTAGAAGTCCCCTATTTGAATATCAAAAAAATAAAATTTATTCAAAAGTTATACGTTTCCTCAATGCTTAAAGGATAACTATGCATATAACTTTAAAGCCACTAACACTAATTTCACATCCCCCATAAGAGACTTGGTATGTTTCATTGCAAGTCATCATTATTATTAAAGACAAACCTTATTGCAATCAAGTTCTCCCTTTCCATCGTAGTAATTGAGATCATCAATGAGGCCTTCCACACAAGTGGGGCATTTCCAAGACTCCTTGAATGGATTAGCCTATATTCTATGTATATGTAAATGCTTAGCTTTTCTTTTACTCTATTCACTCTTAAAACAAAACCCATGTCTCGTTGTTACTACAAAAGCATCCCTTCCCAATGTTCACTCTTACATCCCACTAATCCAACCAATGCAACAAATTAAACACAAAATCATATTTTTGTGCATAATATTTTACTAGATGGTGCAAAAACGTATGATAATAATCTTGATTATGCCTTGCCATTTGATTTGATATGTAACATGACCCTGTTTGGACTTGTAAGTTGAGAGATACAGAGATATAGAGATGTGAAAATGGCATTTTCACATCCTTGTATCTTTGCAAGTTGTCAAAATGTGGTTGTTTTTCCCCAAAAGGTGAATTTTTGCCATGCTTGAATCTTCTAGTTTCCAAATCCAAATGGCATAATGTCACATATCAAATCAAATGACAAGCCATGAGTATCATGCCTTTTTGCACCATCTAAAAAAATTACATGCATCAAAATATGAATTTATGAATTTTTGGCCGATTTCTTGCACCTTAAAGCAAGATTTCCCATAATAGGGAGTGAGAAGACACTACCTATTTTGGCAAAAAAAAGCCAAAATTTAACATCCTCTACCTTTAATTGTGCTCGAGGGGTCACTCTTCATAAACCTATTTTGGCCGATTTCTTGCACCAATTTAAAGCAAGATTTCCCATAATAGGGAGTGAGAAGATGCTGCCTATTTTGGCAAAAAAAAGCCAAATTTTAACATCCTCTACCTTTTAATTGCGCTTGGGGGGTCACTCTTGCATTTTTACATGTTCTCATGTAATTGGTTAAACCCGTGTATGTTTACATTTTCAATCTTAAAATTGTGACACCCCTTCATAAATCTACATATATAAATTACGTTAAGTTGCTATTTTATAAATGGCCTCATGCAATGTAAGTACCCCCATTAAAAAAATACCTTTTAGTGCACTAAAGTGTTATGTTACATGTTTATGAGCAATCCCTCAGGTAATTCCCAAACCCAAATGTGACACATAAAATCATCCTTAACTTTGGACTACTCAATTTCAAGAAATGTGACACATAACCCCCCTTTGCTTGCTTGATTTTCCTACCACTTCAATAAATTCTTGCTCTATTTTTTGGGCTCGCTTGCTTTTTCATGCTCGCTCTATTGACTGAGACAAGTTTAAATGCAGATCTTTTTCTAGGGAGGGGCATCCTAAATTCTCATCTTTTGGGCCAAAACAGGCAATGCCATTTATTTGTCTTGTTAGGGCTACTAAATGGAAGGACTATCCTATGCTATCTTTTGCCTAGAGCCCTACTCCACTAAGGGTAGCCAGTTCTGGAACTCCTTATGATCAAGCCTTAGAATCAGTCAAGAGTCAACTCATCTTATGTGGAAAAGGAGATTTCATTAGTCTCGACTCTATCTAGGTGTCTACCATTCATAAGAATTCTCCCCTTGACAATGCACAATTGCTAGCAGCTAGTCTACTCCATAAGAAGGCTTTAAGGACATGGGGACAATTATGGTTGAGGGATTAGCTTAGATGGATGACTTCACACGAGATCCGTCAAGCTTTTAGATAGTCCAATCAACATGCAGACTTGTTGAACTCAAGACTTGCCTTATGGGAGGGGGACATACAATGGAAAGGAGGAACTATGCTTAACTATCCATTGGAATTCAGTTGGGTTAGCTCTAACATCCTACTCCCCATCCCCACACCTTTTGAGGACATAAGTGACATTGTAAGGGTCCTGAACATCAAGTGGAAGGTACAAGCCAGTGTTTTTGCTAGAAAGATGGGTTTGGCAAAATCTGGTACAAGGACATCCCAGAGAAGATGTCTACACATATGTGGTTAATTCTCCACAAGTCAGTCTAGACCAACTCCAAGGAACACAAAATTGGAAAGGGGGATGGTCTTTGTACGTGTTGTTCAAGAATTAGATAAGATATTTTCACTTGTTTATCTAATGCCCTTATGCTAGGAAAGTCTGGGAGTAGCCCAAATTCAGTTAGGTGAACCATTGAATTAGAAGTCTATTCTCTTGGGTGGGTCCACTAAAGTCAAACAATCAGTATGGACACTTGTTAAATGACATTGTTGCTAATCCTGAATCTTTCTTTGTGGAATGGCAAGCAGGGTCACTAGAGATTGGCACAAGCCACTAGTACATTCAATGGAGTCCATGATCACCTTTGCCAAGAGATCCAGGATCATCAAGCTAAGTACCAACAAAAGCGCCATAGGGAATGCCAACACAAAGGCTCAATCCTACTTGTCTCAGACTCTGAATGAAATTGTTGCTCTGTACCTCTCTACCCCATGATAAAGCACTTTTTATTATGTCTTACCCAGGGGGTAGAGGTCTTAAATGCTACTGTGTTTGATGTTCCCTCGTGTAATGGGAACCAAACTATGTATCTTTTGATATCTTAATATAGAACAATACTTTTTGTGCTCAAAGAAAGAACAAAAGAAAGAAAGAAAATGTAAAACAAATAAAATGCTATGTAATTTTCATAACAATCTTGAATATGCCTTTTTCTAATCATCATGGGCAAATATCGGTCTACAATTTTTGTAACAATTTCTAAAACATGTACAGATTGCTCTAGAAAAACTAATTAGTAGTAGTCTTCCAAGGTGTCTTCAAACTTACTTTTATAAAATATAAATGTGAGGAATAAGGAACCGTCAATTTTTGTAAAAGCTTCAAGTATTTCCTTTGTTGTTATTTTTTAAAAGTAAAAAAGCTTAAACCCATTATACAAATTCCTGGACAAAAGTTGCCGATTTTGGAAAATGAAAATGAATTCTACATTAACAAAGCCGTGTCTAAAAAAGAATCTAAAAGTTAAACTTGTCATTATGTCATGAATAGTGTAAAAATGCATGAGGAGTTAAGGTTCACAATGATAGTTTGTAGGGTTAGTATCCTGGAAAGGAAAAGCATTGGATAAATGTACTGTAAAGAGTTTGTAGGTAAGTGGAGCTTCAGGTGTAGCCCATCTTGCTAAAAAAGATTGGAAGCCTTATGCCCTACATGACAGTGTTTATTAAAAAAAAAGTAGTGGCCGCCTTTTATTAAACGAAAACCATTGCTTGGTAGAATAGATGCAAATTTTGGCAATTTTCGGCTCTCCAAAAAGAAGCACAGTGGGTACTCTCTTACAAACAACGCTTAAAAAAAAGAAACATAGTCAACACAGATAACACATGCATGTTGTGTTTGCATCATGCAAATAACACGTTGAAACATAGCTTCACAGAAACTGTGGAAGAGACTCATTGGCTTAAGTCTTGCATGAAAGATTACAAGCCCAGAAAAAGAATAGCAAAGGTACTACATCAAATTCTATAGGCTCTACCATTGCCAAAATCGTGAGATTTTTTGAAATCATCGTTTACATGCTCCAAAACAACAACTTTTCTAGAATCTGGAGTAATAGGTGATTGTATTATTTTAGGACAAGCTTTAAGAAAAATGTTATTAGCAACTAGAAAACTGCATGCAAAAGAAAAGAAGGATGTAATGAATGAAGAAAAGTCAAAGGAAAGTCATCTCCACCCTTCACGAAAGCACCGCTGTCCGTCTCCATGAAGTCAGTTGAACCCTCTATTGCTGCCATCTTCATTTGCTCCTAAAGTATCATAATGCAAGTGCTACCAAGAGCCTCACCACTCATGAATTTATAGCAACAAGGAAATCCCATAGCTATACATCATGATGAATAAATAGAATCAAATGCAATCCGTCAAAGATTTGATGTAGATGTCCTTTACATGCAGGATGCCAAAAATCGTTGCAATTGGATAGATTATTAATTTGCAATTGGACACCAACACTCGTGCTGCTTATGTAAACACGTGCAAAACTCATACTGAGGTTATTAGGTATGAATGGTATGTAAATTTGGATCCCTCTTTCATTTGATTAGAATTTGTGATGTACATGATAATTGACATAATTGATTCATTCTATTTTATATGTTCAAACATTGTATTTCTAAACATTCTTTTAAAATTGTGACATAGGTAAAAGATTGCGCTATGTATACCTTTTGAAGAATATATTCGTCCAAAGTATGATGTTTGATTCAAGTTTGCATCACAAGGATGGGAAAAAGAAGAGAAAAGTGGGGAAAAAATAAAATCCATACAAAACGTGTGGCAGAGAGGCAGCACAACTCTCTCTGTAAATTTTAATGATAGGGGAACGTGCCTTCCCTCGTTTTGAAAAGATCACCACCAGTGTTGGAGGTGTAGCAATGGGAGACCACATCCAGTGTTGGATGTGTAGTGTAAAAATAAAGTAAACTTGTAATGTTGTACTTACGTGGAGTGTCAAATTCAGCTTTTTGAAATTTGCCAAGCTCAGTCTCCTTATTTGCTATAAGATTCATACTACTTGCAAATTAATAATGATGATAGAATGTTAATGTTTGGACGGCAAGTTAATATATTACACCAATAAAATATTTTGAAAATTCAAGCAAGTTGAGTGGAAGCAAGGAAAGATGTCCCAATGTTATGTTGGCATGGTCAAAGCCTTTGTGTTTGCCATGGGCGAGTGTGTTGTGATTTGTATTGCAAAGTACTCTTCCGAATGGACCTGGGCATAATGATATATTCATTGCATGTATGATTGTCCGAATTGCTCTTCAAGTTGTTCATGGTGCTAACATGTATCGATTCATGGGAAGCTTAGCATCGCTCTCCTTAGCACACTAAATGGTAAAGCATCACCAAAATACAAGTATTAGTTCCATGTCTATCTTTGGTTTTTTTGTGTAGTTATGAATGAACCTATGGAACTAAAAAGAATGGCCAGCAAGCACCTCCACAACAATCAAGGTCAGCAATCACCAACCCGGGCGTGATCCCAGTGCAAAGGAAGAAGCATAACAATTTGCACTTTTGCTGAGATGAACCCCGTCCCAGCTTGCATGGGAGGAAGGGTCCACGCAGGATGAAGCGATAACAATTTGTCCATTCTCAATTTTGTTGTTAATGCTACAACATGCAATAGTTGTGTAGATGAAGCCTGTTTGAGATCTAGGCAAATGGGTCAGTACTAGATTACAGTTGCTTTTTTGCAACCAACGATGTCTGACTTGTGCTTGTGAGCTTTTGCAGTCCATGAAAATTGGAGTGTGCGACAACCAATCTAAAACTTATGTTCTGATGGTTGTGAGAGAGTGCTTCACGTGAAATAGTCCACGAAAATTGGAATGTCCGACATCTAATATATAACTTAAGTTCTCATGTTTGTGAGAGTGCGCTTCATGTGAAACAAAGTCAAGATTGCACACTTCAAACAAAGATAGATGTGAGTAGATCTATGGTACCTGCTGTATGTAATAGCATAACCTAACCTATAGGTAATAATATAGAACTCATGTCTCGTGTTTACCGTGAGAGTCTAATTCACGTGAGACAAGTTGAGATTGTGGACACTTGAGACAAATACAGATGACGATCGATCTACGGTACATGTTATAGGTAAGTTTGGAAATCCAGAAGGAAGCTGGAAACGTTGTGTACCATTTGCGGTTCCATTCACCTAGAGTTGATACTTGATGCATTTGCTCCATAGAGCTAAGTTTGAAGCAAGAATGACTTGTTTCTTAGCAGATCATTGGAATTTGACACCACTTGATTGAAATAAATCAAGCATCTGTTTGCATTCAGATCAGTTGTGTTGTGTGGATTGTTTGTAAGTGTGGTAGGGTAGCAACCTAACGCACATGAAAAAGAATCGCTTGCCATCTATGTAGAGACATTGTTCCCTAGTGCAAATCGCATTAGCCAAGCAAACTAATAAACGTATTCTTTCACACTGCCAATCTTATCATAGACTTGACAAAATTGCAAGCAAGAAAGTCACCCATATAATACCTCCATAGTATTGCCAATCACATCAATGACCTCGGGGAAGATCAGAAATTTTCTTGTAAGCCGCATATAACAGATCAATAAGGCAAGTAAACGAGAAATCAATGAGGCAAGTGAAGGCAAACTCAGCGTGATTCATAGACTTGTTGTTTATGTGATAAAGAGGGGTATAAGAGCTGAAAAATGAAGGCAGGAATACCTTTGAAGTACAATTCCAGTGACTTGGCTTTGGATTGAGCTGCACTTGGAGGTAGAAGGGTCTAAGCTAGGCCTTGGGGATGGAGGACAGAGGCACCAACGGTGGTGAAGTTGGATCCGAGTGCTTGCAAGTAAGGGCTAATCAAAGGAAGCCCCAAGCTCTTAGCTACACAGATGCACCACCACAAGTCATCGAGAGGCAGATAGATAGATAGATAGATAGAGAGAGAGAGAGAGAGAGAGAGAGAGAGAGAGAGAGAGAGAGAGAGAGAGAGAGAGAGAGAGAGAGAGAGAGAGAGAGAGCTTGTTGCTCAGCTTAAAGACACTTCTTGTTTGTGCTGAGTGCTATTGAGCAAATGGCCGTGGATAGGAAGATTACCTAAGAAATCTAGGATGACTCTTCCGACGGCAGAGCAGCCACGAGGCCACCAGTGTCGTAGTTGGAGTCTACAAAGTTGAACATGGCAGGCAATGGGCATGACTCTGATGCGAAGCAAACTACAAGCAAGAGAACTAATAATGGGCCGATTTATGCTTGCAAAAAATGCAAGCTCACCTAATAATGGGGCGATCTAATGGTCTACAATGCACCATGTGGTTGCCTAAGATTTCAGAAGTGCAACGAACCGTCTTGTGGTTGTCAGACCTCCAAGTAATGGTAATCATCAATCTAGCCAGAGCCTCAACCACCCGAGAAGAAGAAGTGAGTCATCGAGCAGGCGTGCTTTCAGCAAACGAAATGGAGGCGCATGATAACGTACCATAAGAAGCCACGTGTTATGAAGCATGAAACTCATCACTGACGTGCAACTGGCACATTGCAGGTGAGCATCCAATGACAAAAAATCTCACAAAAAATTAGGTAATATCTGCTTTGCAAACAAGATGAATGTCATTCATAAGGCCTGCGCGAGATCGAAAAAGAAGACAAATTGAAATTGCAGCATGGAAAAGGGGGCAGAAAGGAAAGAGAGAGAGAGAGAGAGAGAGAGAGAGAGAGAGAGAGAGAGAGAGAGGAAGATTTGAAGGGAAGAATCTGAAGAAATTAGCAATGAGAGAGGGAGAAAGAGAGAGAGGATTTGAAGCATAGCCTCCGGGAGATCGAAAAAGAAGATGAATTGAAAGTGCAGCATGGAAAAGGGGGCAGAAGAAGAGAGAGAGAGAGAGAGAGAGAGAAGATTTGAAGGGAAGAATCTGAAGAAATTAGCAATGAGAGAGGGAGAAAGAGAGAGAGGATTTGAAGCGTTAAATGCGAAGGCCTCCATATATGGCAGGCCAAAACCGCGTGAGTTGCTAAGGCTAAACCGGCCAACAAAGCGACAGTATATTGCTCTACTTTGAGGCCATTATGCAGTTTCCTGATTAACTTGTAGTAGCTGCATTGAACACATGGCTGTGCATATAGCTCCTAGCTTGACGACTCTTCAGCGTAATGCCCAAGAGTGCATGCCTGCTTCCTGCTAACAGCAGAATTTCTTATGGAGGACATGCGTACAATGGTCTGCGACACTTGCAGCAGAGGTTTTTGTGGCAGTTTTATGCGGGCGAACGGAGCACTCTGCATACGCACATGCTGTATACTTCAGTGGACCTGCAGCTTCCCTTGGATGAGGGATGTGGGTTGAGACGAAGCTTGAATAGGACATGGGAACAAATCTCATCTTCCGCCTCGCTAGACCCACCTGAATCGCAGACAGATTTTTCTAGATTTGCGTCTCTCTTGCGGACTGCGAGCGCCTTATCGGATGGCAGGTACGTTCATCAAGACATCATCCACTCTGGATTGGAGAAAAACCATGTTCTAGGGAACCTTATCCTACAAATGTACGGCAAATGTGGAGCGCTGGAGGACGCACACGCATTGTTTGCTGAAACCTCTCAGCGGAATGTGTTCTCGTATACTTTTATGATTCGAGCATGTGTGCAACGTGGATTTTATCGGAAGGCCCTAGAGTTGTTTGATCAAATGCAACACGAGGGGGTTTTGCCAGATAAAGTTTTGTTCACTGGCATTCTTTCGGCATGTGCTGTTCAGGCAAGCTTTGCAGAAGGCACGCGGCTGCATGCTCGCATAATGGGTAGCGCTTTTAGATCTGATCCTGTCTTGAGCACTGCCCTTCTAAACATGTACGGCAAGTGTGGTCACCTCTATGATGCACGAAGGACGTTTGGTGAAATTTCCGAGCCGGATGAGGTTTCTTGGAATGCCATGATTGGGGCATATGCCCAAGAGGGGCACGTCGAAGTTGCTCTTTGCCTCTATGAGCAAATGCATTGCGAAGGAATAGTGGCAAACAAAGGCACTTTTGTAAACATCCTTTCTGTCTGTGCCAGCCAAACACATATATCTCAAGGCAAGAGGATCCATGCTCGAATCGCTGACAGCAGAACTGAGTCAGATGTACTAGTGGGGACTGCACTTGTCAGCATGTATGGAAGATGCGGTAGCCTTGAGGATGCAGAGAAAATTTTTGCAAATCTGCATGAAAGGGACATTGTCCTATGGAATGCAATGGCTGCAGCATACGCACAGAATGACCATGCCAAAGATGCCCTCCAAATATTTGAGCAAATGCAGCACGAGGGAGGTCTACCCAACAGGGTTACATTTGTTAGTGCACTTCATGCATGCGCAAGTGATGCTACCCTAGCTCGAGGTAGACAAATGCATACTTGTGCAAGGTATGCTGGATATGACACAGATTTGGTTGTAACGAATGCTCTTGTGAGCATGTATGGTAAATGTGGTAGTCTTGCTGACGCACAGAGGGTGTTTGACAGAACCTTAGAGAGGGATGTGGTCTCTTGGACTGCCATAATTGCAGCTTATGCCCAACACGGTCATACCAAGAATGCTTTACAAATCTATCATCAAATGCAGCAGGAACAAGTATTGCCTAATGATGTCACGTTTCTCACCACTCTTTCTGCTTATGCAAATGCGTCAGTCCTACCAGAAGGAAGATTGATGCATGCTTTGCTTATGACCAATGGCTATGCTCCTAAGACAGTTATTGGGAATGCCCTTATCAATATGTATGCAAGATGTGGCAGTCTGGAGAGTGCACAGAATTTGTTTCACCAGTTGGCTGAGAAGGATATGGTATCGTGGAATGCTATCATTTCAGGTTGTACTGAGAACGGGCATGGAATGAAGGCCTTGCAGCTCTTTGACCAAATGCATCTGGAAGGAGTAATCCCTAACAAGGTTACTTTTGTCAACACTCTTTCTGCATGTGCAGACCTGGTGGACCTCCTCAAAGGCAAGCGTATACATGCCCAAATTGTAACCAGGGGAGCTGAGCTGGATGATAATTTGGGAAATGCTGTTCTCAACATGTATGGAAAATGTGGCATCATGGAGGATGCACACAGGATATTTAAAGAAATGGATAGGCCAAACCTGATTTCATGGAACTCTATGATTGCAGGATGTGCTCAGCACGGCCAGGGCAAGCATGCCCTACATTTAATTAATGAAATGTATGACAAGAGAATAACGCCAGACGAGCTTACCTTCATAAGCCTACTTTCTGCATGTAGCCATGCTGGTTTGATTGACGAAGGTCTTCACTGCTTCTGTTTCATGAGTCAAAATTATGGGATCACACCAACGGTTGATCATTTCAATTGCATTATAGGCTTGTTTGGAAGGTCAGGAAAGCTGGCTGACGCAGAGAATATGGTTAACAACATGCCATTTCAACCTATTGCTGTGTCCTGGACAAGCTTACTGAATGCTTGTAAACATCAGTTTGATGTCAAGAGGGGAGAGATTGCTGCAAACCATGTGGTTGAATTGGTTCCAAATGATACTGCATCATCTTTAATATTTGCAAATATATGTGGTGTTGCTGGAAGGCAAGATGCGATTGCAAATATCAAACCTGCTAAGAAACCAGATTTAGAAGCAGTGAAATATAAGGTCAAGGGCCCTAAGTGAGGGATGGGCCATCTTTAAGACATGTGCCAAAGCATTTTGTAAAGAATGACAAAGAGTCGCTGCCTACAGCTATCACAATCCTTCAAAATGTGCATCCCCATAATGTGCGTATGAACTCAGTTCTGTGCACTATAACGGGCAAAGTGCTTGGAATACTCCCTCTCTTACTAGTTGCACCTATCTTGATCACTGAGTTTGGAAGATTGGAATGCTATCTGTGGAGCAAGAGAAAGACTCTGGTCATGCATAAAGACATCATGGATACTCAGGGTTATGTTGGAAAGGTCACCTCCCCATCTGTAAGCCCCCATATGAGGAGAGCATGGGGGGGGGTGAACCTGGGTCTTGAAAGACTGACACATGGGCAGGGTAATGTCTGCCATGTGGGCAGGAATCAAAGAATGAAGAAAAGAGAGGTACCTGGAGGAGCCATGGGAGGGCTGCAACAAATGGAGCTTACGGATGGAAAGTCGGCTATGGCTGCTCAGCTTGGATCAGGTCTGGCAGAAGCATATTTGGAGCAGCACCAGATGGCACGGTATTCCCAAAAGATAGGCGCCTGTGTGGCAAGCCAGGTGGTGGGGTTCGTGGGCAGGAAAGCAACCTACAGCAGGCCCTGGATATGGCGCAGCATGGGGGGCCAGAGAGAGCCTGCAGAGGGCTGTGAAAGGCAGGGGCAGAGGGCAGGCAAAAAGGCCTGCAAGAGGCTCCTACAAGGGCAGAAGCAACAGCCAAAAAGGGCCTGGCAAAAGCCCTTTTATAGGGCTGGTTGGACCAGCCAACCTGGTCGGATTTTACAGACCAGTCTGGTCGGCCAGACTGGTCGGTTTTTGCCTCAGCCCTTGGGAGCTATAAAAGGAGGGCTTCCAGGCCCTCATTGATCATCTTGTGGAGCAGCCTTTCATAAGCAGTTTGGAGCAGTGGAGCAACTGTCTTGGGGCCTACATTCACGAGGACCAAGAGGACCACCTAGGCTGACACGCAGGGCAGCAAGGTTGAGAAGTTTATTCTGGACGGAAAGTC
This sequence comes from Dipteris shenzhenensis, assembly GCF_047967505.1. Taxonomy (NCBI): domain Eukaryota; kingdom Viridiplantae; phylum Streptophyta; class Polypodiopsida; order Gleicheniales; family Dipteridaceae; genus Dipteris; species Dipteris shenzhenensis. The sequence goes on from NC_141608.1 coordinate 4,634,873, forward strand.
TACAGACACTCTAGGTGGAGCACATGGGCTCGAGTCGAGAGATAGCCAGCAGATAGGAGTACCTTGTGGTAAGATTAGAGGACTACACCATTGGTGGGACTCTGGATCTCTCTTTTGTAGTGTCCATAGCTTTGGACGAAAATATATTATTTTGGTGGATGAGTCTGCACATCTATTCTATGCATGCAAGTTGAAGAAGTTTGTGATTCCACACCTCACACCTCACACCTCACACCTCACACTTCTGCTTTAGTGCTAGCCTTCATCATGGCTGAGTCTACCCTTCACCTTCGGAGTGCCGACAGAAACTCAGCACGAAGACTTTGTATAAATGGATGCTCAAGTATGTGTGGGTGTGTGGATTTGTATGAGTGAGAGCATATTTTTATACTATGGTCTACACCCACTGTTGGGCGCTGATGACGTCAGTGGGGATGTCATAGTAGCTAGTCCCTGCTATGCATGATGGAGTCTACCCTTCACCTTCGGAGTGCCGACAGAAACTCAGCACGAAGACTTTGTATAAATGGATGCTCAAGTATGTGTGGGTGTGTGGATTTGTATGAGTGAGAGCATATTTTTATACTATGGTCTACACCCACTGTTGGGCGCTGATGACGTCAGTGGGGATGTCATAGTAGCTAGTCCCTGCTATGCATGATGGAGTTTATGGTTTTCAACCTTGTGAGTGACTATCATGAGATTGAAACTGCACTATGTTTTGTTTTTAGAGGATGAGTTTGGGAATGTTCCTGGATTCATCTAGGTATATATGTGAGCTCTTGGGCAATTCTATCAGTCTTTTGTTGTGCGTATCCTTTGTTGGGTCATTTCTAAGAGGTTATGCTAACTACTGTCTTTACTCTTTAGGTTTGGGCCTAGCAATCACAAGAAGGGCCCAGTTGTACAACTGCCAATCCCTCAATGAACAAGGCATACATCTTAGTACTAGCCTTTGTCACGCTTGAGTCTTCCCTTCACCTCCGGAGTGCAAACAGAAACTCAGTACGAAGACCTTTGTATAAATGGATGCTCAAGTATGTGTGGGTGTGTGGATTTGTTTGTGTGAGAGCATGCGTTTATACTATGGTCTACACCCATTGTTGGGTGCTGATGACATCAGTGGGGATGTCATAGTAGCTAGTCCTTGCTATGTGGGATGGAGTTTATGGTATTCAACCATATGAGTGATCTATCCTAAGATTGAAATTGCACACTGTGTTGTATGTTTAGAGGATGAGTTTGGGCATGCTCTTGGATTCATCTAGGTATAGACACACATGAGAAAATACAACTATCAAATCCTACATGCACACAATACAATTCACAGGAAACTCACTAATAAAACTATGAAATATAGAAACCTTCTACGTTTTATTATCACATGCAAAGTAAGGATTGCTAATCTACTGGATGCATAGATAAAACTGAGCATGGATGATTGTCCTCATCTCAACTGAGGTTGTTTGAGGATCAGAGGTGATTGCAGAGGACTCATGTAGCACGACAATGAAGAGAACTGCGACTATTGTGACAACTGTCAACATTGGCATCGAGCCATATTTGAAGTGTCATGTGGAGAGGTTTTGCTGAGCTCACGATTGGACTAGAATCTTGAACTCAGTGCTGACAACGAAGGAGTGGGAAGTGAGCATCCCGGAGACCATGGCACATCAGATCAGTGGGGAGAGTTTGTTGCAAAGGTTCCATGTGAGGTTTGATAGCTCCAAACCCCCCCTGAAACTAAACAAGGGTAAAGACATTCCTAAACAAGTGACAGAAAAAGATCTAATAGAATAGAGAGGCACTAAACAAAGTGCTCTCAAGAGAGACACACCAAGAAAATACTCTGAGAATTTTTATCAATTCATCGTAGACTGGGGGAAGGCTTGATAGTAAAACTGCCTTAGATTTGTCCTCTTTGACTTGTGCTCCAAGGTCACGCAATTCGAAATCGGCGTAGAATTATCTTCATATGGTTCAAATGCTCTCCTAGTGTTGCGATATCCTTCATCTTCAGGTTAAAGAATTCTTATTTGAGAAGAACCTTGGAGTTCTTGAGTCATGCACCAAACATAGTTTCAAGGGCAATTCAATTTTCACGTACAATTTCAAGGGCAATCCAACTTTCACGTACTGTCTTCGACAAATCGAGGTGGTGGTGAAACTCCATCCCAAAGCATGACCTAAAATTCCCAGAGCTCGCTCATTTCTAGCTTCCCATGTAGTGACTTTGTCGAGAACATCTTGACTAGCTTTTCCAGTCGGCTTCTTATCAGTGCCCAAAACCATACCCCAGAGACCTTTTTCCATTTAGTCTAGTCGTAGACTGAGCTGCGACGCAGGGAAGTTCGTCCCGTTCAAGATCATGAGCTTTGCTGCAGACACTTTCACTTCCATCGCCTTGGCTGCTCTGATACCAACTGAGAAAATACAGCTATTAAATCCTACATGGACACAATACAGTTCAGAGAGAACTCACTGATAAGAACATGAAATCATTAGGGAGAAATGGGGTCTCAAAAGGGCCTCATAAGAAATGGATAAGAAACAGATTAGTTCTAATGAAAGGGCCAAGGTAGGTCCCAAAAAGTCCTAACCCCCCTTCATCTAGGTGGGTTAAGCCCAAAAGTGACTCCACCTCTTACACCTCTTACACATCTTACACAACTCTTACTCCTAGGTGGGAACCAACAAATTCAAAATTCAAAATTCGAATTTTGGATTCCCTCCCTCTTCCTCTCTCCTCCCTCCCTCCCTCTGCCTCCCCCTCCCTGCCTCCCTTTCCCTTCCCCTCCCTCCCTCCTCCCCTTCCCCCTCCTTACTCCCTCGTCCCCCTTCCTCCTCCCCCTCCCTCCCTCCTCCACGCCTCCCCCTCCTCCCCCTCCTCACTCCCTCCTCCCCCTTCCTTCTTCTCCCCCTCCCTCCCTCCTCCACCACTGCTCCTCCTCCCTTCCCCTCCCTCCCTCCTCCACGCCTGCCTCCCTCCTCCTCCATGCCTGCTCCTCCTCTTCCCTCCCTCCTGCTTCTCCCTCCTCCCTCGGTCCTCCTCCATGCCTACTCCTCCTCACCCTCCACAGCTGTTGGTCCACCCCCCTTCCCTCTTCTTCAACTGCTGGTCCTCCCTCCCCCATCCCTCTTCCTGCTTGCCCTCCCCCTTCTTGCATTGTGCTGCTTCAAGCCAGCTTCTCCACACCTTCTCCTTTTCTACATTCCTTTACTCATGGCACCATTCGAGGACGTCTCCAACAAGTACCAGGTTCACTTAGAGTTGGAGGTTGAATATGCAAGCACACATAGTCTGGGATTGAGGAGAGCTTCCAAAATCCATAGTCTTCGTTTGCAAGGAAAGAAGCATCTCGACCTTTGGGTAGAAGGGTCCTTGTATTCTTTAGATCTTGCCAACCAAGAGAGCCCTCCTTTCCATATAATACATGAGCTAGTTCGATTTGTTGGAAATGGACATGCGGGGTTGCTTGGTTATTGCAATTGCCATGAAGTTTACATTTCGCTCTAAATGGGTAAGGTTGTCTTGGTTTATGCCTCTGCATATTTTTGCTTCTTGTTTTTAGAATATCCAGATGCACATAAACAAAAACCATGTGGTCATGCAAGTGCCTACATGAGAATGCCCTTGAGGAATTGCTTGGGGTGAATCGGGGAAGTAGGTTAGGTGAACAAAAGGGTGAATTGTTTCAATGCCATGTATATAAAGACAATGTGGTTGTCAAGTACCACATCTCCCACCAAATGTTATATTTTGCTTTCCAATATAGACGTTGGAAGAAAATAGGTGGCAATTGGCTCCCCCTCGACTCTAACGATGATGATAATACAGAGGTAAGTTTATGTATTGATTCTCATTTAGGAGATGTCAAGAATGTGACCGTCACATTTATTGACTCTCATTTATGAGATGTCACAGTGGACTCTCACTGACATGTGGGAAAACCTATTGGTCATGGAGGATGGCATGTCTAAGTCCTTTCACTTTACCTTAAATGGTGAAAAGGTAGGAAAGCGTGCAGAGAAGCGCATGCATAGTGCCACTTTTATCCCTCCTGCAATATTGAAGATGGGAAACAATGTGGAGTGGAACAATTGTGGATTTTGACATTTTCCAATTCATAGTGGTGCAATTAATTTTAATGTTTTGAATGGTTTTGTTTCATGTTAATGTTAATTTTTGCCCAAAAAACCATACAATTCATTTTATTATATATTTTTAGAACATTTGGGTATATATAGGTTATAAAGTTACTTTAGTTTCAAAGTTTCACTATCATAGCCATAGTTCTCCTAACTACCAAACTACCATGGATTCTGCTAGGTCTGCCTTCCATAATTTCATCTCCCGTACTCCATTAGTTGATAGAGAGGAGTTATTTTCAGCCTTTGATAAGAGCATAGATGTCCTAGGCACCTACTTGGGAGCTCGAGATGATTTTGAAGACCTCATCAAGTACATGTAAGACCATATCGCAAGCTTTGCATATCCACTTGATGAGTCTACAAAAAGATGGATCCCAATTGATTATTTGAAGTACTTGTTCAATCAAGAACCCAGGTTTGTAAAGCATTTAGATCGCTTTTGAGCCTAGCTCACACCCCTAGGGTATAGGGAGGTGGACATGATGACCTCCTAGCATATAGAGTCATTGAAAACATGAGAAATAGGTTCCTATCCTAGGAAATGACCTTTATTTTCCTTCTCCAAGGTGGAAAAATTGAAAAGGAGGTCTCGACCTCAAGCCTTGACCCTGTCTCTACCGTTTCCGATCCTCTTATTTCTGTATATGAGCCCAACATCTACAATGGAGAGCCCATTGATAAAGAAGCTGAGGAGCGGGAAGCCACATTGGTCCTGGAAGTGCTCCAGAGACCTCCTGAACCCAATTCTACTTCTCAAATTCCATCCACCTTGAGGACCACCTCTGTTGACCCGGCAACACTGATATGGTTTCTTGCTCCCCTTCTTGTCGATGGAGAACAATATCTCTTTCTCCATGACATCGAGGTTATGTTTGGTCTCCGGGAGGATGAAGCTTTTGGTGTCTTGTGTGGATATGAGGTGGACATGACTATGTAAGAACCTGGGTTTTTTGGAGCACATAATTCAATAGAAGATGTTCTTGCTTTAACACTGGCCAAAATCAAAGATGTAGACAAATCGATCTACTCCGATGTATTTGATGTTCCAAAAGAAGCCTCCACATCTCACTCTGGATAGCAGAAGGCCTCTGGATCCATCCTCATTAACAAAGAGGAAGGGATTGAGCATGATGACTCCATAGTGGTAAGAAACTATGAGCTTTGAATTTCTTCTCTCTTGGTATAATTTTTCTTTATCGGCATTCTAATATAATGTTGGGTTGTTGCAGGAGGCATTTGAGGTCGACCTCTTCTCATCTCGGCAACACCTTGTTTGTAGTAGCTTCGACCGAGATCACTCACTGGCACATTACCTTGGCCAAGAAAAAGGGCACTTTGTGGTTATCCACAATAAGTTTTCGCCACAAGGCACTTATGACCTCTTGAAGTGCAAGGCCTTGTCACGAGTGATTGGTCAAGCTAACATCAATCAGAATCCTGACAAGGTCATTTTGGTGAACCGCATGGCTGCCCTCAATGCTTTTGGAACCAATTTTCAAGGTATGGCATTGATGGCAGCATCCATGTCCCTGGCCAACAACGACAATAGCGTTGACGCTCTATCAACTAGGTTTAGAACTAGGAGTGTATTTGGGAATTCAAAGCCCGATGTTCTCAATGTTTTAGAGAAGAGAGCAAGGCTGTGAAGCCTTATTGTACATAACTTTTATTTCATATGAATACAGATATACTTTTTATACAGTGTCCCATTTTGTGTTCTTTTATAAAATTTAATTTATGCTGTCATTGTATTTTGTAACTTTAATTATTGTTGGCATTAATATTTTCATTCGCTATTTTGTTCAAAACCATGCTATCAGATAACCTTTTGCACTATAATAGTTATTTCTGAGCAATCCAGCAAGAATCTCACCCTGGCGTAGAAGGGGAAAGTGTTCAACATCGCATGAGGAGCCCAAAAAGGTCAAAACCCCAAGTCAAACAGTCTCCATACATGCCATAGAGGGTTTTGACCTTTTTGGGCTCCTTGCACGATGCTGAACACTTTTCCCTTCTATGCCATGTTAAAAAAACATCATTTGACCACTCAAATTCACACTAAACTTGCTTAAACTGATGGAAAGCATCACATAACATGTATAATAACATGGGAATAGTAATAAAACATAAAAATATCTTTATTCATCGGCCTCAAATGGCAGAGATTTACAAAATGATTTAGATTACACCAAATGAACCTAAACAACATCTAGGGCCTAAGGGAGGGATTAGAGTGGCAGATGTGCTTGGCGAGTGCAAGGTCCTTGTCCATCACTGTTACTCTTTTGGCATGGATAGCACATAAGTTTGCATCTTCAAAAAGGCCTACTATCATCTGCTCCTTCGCCTCCTAAATTGCTCCCATTTCCATAGTGGTTTGGAACTTGTGGATCTCTTGAAGTGCTTTCACACCTGATTTCTTGTGCCTCTTAATATTTGGGGGACCTTGCACTGGCCTTTGGACATGGATCCATGGCCGCTTGTCCACTTTGAACTTCTTTTGCCTCTCCTCCCTTGCAACCACCTCTTTGGACTCCTCTTCCTGTGTCTGGTGGGTCCTTTGAGGTGGCCAGTCATGCCTAAGGTACTGCTTTGTCCATGTTCCATTTCCCTTTTGCTGAGGCTATGAGACAGCAATGCTCAACTTGTACTAGAGGCTCCTCATATGTGACAATCTTGAGGCACAGAGGGTTGATGGTGCTCTTCCGTGTGGTCTGCTTGGTTGGAGGATTGGGGCTAAGGTTCATGATATTTGTGATACTGCCAAACACTTCCTCTTGTTGTGGCCCCTTTAATCTCTCCATCTACTCGCTTTGCCTTTCTTGCTCCCCTTATTGGTTTAGATGCTCCATGCCAAGACCCCACGGAGGAGGGAGGGGTAGTTGATCACGATTGATTGGACTATTTTGTCCCTCGTAGGAGACCTCTACTTCCACGGTTAGTTGTGTGGAAGGACTATGAGGACCCCTAATCCTCCTTGGATCCTTCATCGTGCTAGGATTCCTCATCGTGCTAAGATCCCTAGGATCCCGTATGAGAGTCAAATGGTGGGGACTCGCGTTGCCGAGATTCTTGATGATGAGAACCACCTTTAGATCCCTATTGATCATTGCCCTCTTGCCCACTACAGCTCGCAGTGTGTTCGGAGGCCATGGAGTTGTGAGGAGGAGAGCGGGTAGCATCTGAATGATATCTAGTGGGTCTAGCAGTCTTAGGGTTTTGAAGCGCTTTATATAGTCTTTTTTAAAGCACTTTAGGGTTTTTAAAAATAGGCCCTTTTAAATTAGGGTTTTTTGAGTGCACCCCCTCCCCCCCAGATCTTTTGTCGCCAGTTCGGTAATGTTTAATCTTCACCACCCTCCCTCCCAACCCACCCACCCCTCCGCCCTACCATGTCGCACATGCAATTCTGCAATTTCTAAACAAATTTGTGAATTTTGGAATGTATAATTGACTCAAAATAGTGTTAACTTTATTCATCAAACATTTTACATTTGGGGTTCTCTTAGGACCCAATGCCTCCCTTGTCTGACTCTACATTGTAACCAAAGCGCAACCCCTTGACTCCCTATTGAGGACTTCCAAGCAACACATCTTGTTGTCTTCTTGACATGTTGAACCACTTTTGTGAGACTTGAGACCTCTTCCTTATCGCGCTTGAGATTCCTGGCCTCTAGACATCTATAAAACCACTCGAACATTTCGTGGTGCATTGCTTCACATGATACCACCCCCATGCCTTGTATTCTTGAAGTATGTTGCCTTTGCTCTGTAGTGCGATTTCTCCATTCCTTGAGTATTCCAAATGGATAGAGGGCCCCATTGCTCCACAAACCATGGTGCATGTGCGTAAAGAATATGCTGTAAAGAAAAACATCGTATTAGAAACATAAACTGACTCAAGTTTATAACATAAAATTTCAGCCTAAGGAGGATTACCATGTAATGTGTAATATGTGACTCCACCCATGCTTCTACCATCAATGATATGAATTCCCCCAATGCTATCCTAAATCTCTCAAAATAAAGCTCATCTATTTGACCTTGTCTAAGCAATTTTATAAATGCATCAAGCTTTGTCCACAGTTTTTCTCTCAAAGTAGCAATTTACGGATTTGAAGCTTGATTCGTAGTGCACTCACACAAAGCTTTCTAGTACTCCCAGCCTAGGGTGCTTTGAGCCAATGTATGTTTTTCTTTATCAACATTGTTGTTGGACAAGGACCTCCTTGACTTTCCTCATCAACATTATGGTTGGACAAGGACCTCCTTGCCTTTCCTCCACCCATGGACACTTTAGCAAGAAGATTTTCTATTTTTCCTAATTGTTTCTTGTCCTGCTTAAGCTTCACACTGCCTCCGTGAAGTCCCATTAGTGAGAGTAGTTCTTCATCTTTTGCAATGCATTGTGTAGATACTTGCTGTGGCCTCAAATTCCAAGCATAAACTAGATGGAGATAGAGTAACTTATCAAGTATACGCAGTTCAACATGCAAAGTATAGATGTGTACCCGCACCAATGGAATTGGTACAATGGGGTCCCACTTAGGATCATTTTTGTGACGATTAGGGGCTGCACTTTGGTTGCAAGAAAGGATGCTATTTTCCCAATGTAGGCTTCCCTTTTGCACCTTCTGAGAGTGGGTGCAATACAAGCATGTCCATTTTGCATCTACACATGTATCATAACCATACAAGCACTTGAGGGTCTTCAAATCACCAACTAGATGACATTTAACTTGAAATGTTCCATGCCCATTGACTGTTAATGTTTGCCTTGCCTCTTGTCTTAGAATAATTGATGGGATGCCGGCTCTCTCCAAAACCCAATACAATGTCTTGTGGCACTCCTTTGGGGTCTCAAAGGCTGCAAGCCACCATATGTCCTTCTTAGATTGGACTGAGAAGCCCTGCTCAAGTTCCTCATCCCCTTGAGCAAAATGCAAGGCGTCATTCATAATACAAATACTCACCCTCTCAGCTTGTGCTCTTTTATCAACTGAGCTTCATCCATTTTTATAACAAATACTAGCTTGCCATCTGTACAATGAAAGAGAAATACAGTAAGGATATAGAAATGAGAAGAAGTAAAGTTGAATGCGAAGAGGGAATTTCTCTTACCTTCTTCTCTCATCCAATAGAATTTGACCATGTCTCTCTGCAAAGTCTCTACATACATGTAAAAATTATTGAAAGAATTCATCTCAAACGTTTGGATGCCAGATTTCTTTTTACTCTTCCAAGTCATTGTGCCACTTACACAATGGTATCCTCCAAGCTTTTCTCTAGCACATTGTTTTGTTTCTTAACATGCAAGACTTATAGACCACGGTGTTGGCAATGGCATTGTAGATATCTTATACTTTTCCTCCATAGCAGACTTGAAAATTTTAAAAATAGAGCTGTAAGGTTCACGACTTACACTAGCAGCATCACAAGCTCCAAGCACCTCCTTCGCTTGCACGAGGCCCTTGAAGTCATTCATTACCTCTCTAGCAACTTGTTCATATAGCCCTTTTTGTCTAGGGTCCTTCAACATTTCAATGACATCACTTGACTTTATTAAACTTCTTAGAACATATGAAGGATCACTATCATCCATTTCCATTGTTCCCATCACATCCTCCATGAAATTCCTAAAGTAGAGTACAAATGAGTCTTTGTGGAAACAATGAAACACCATGAATATTTTGGAGTAAGAAATTTCATTGAAAATTTGGGGAACTAACCTTGCAGCCTGTACTCTCCTCTTTCGGGCATCACTATTGGTTGACAATGCATCTATAGATTGCAATTGTCTTTTCCTCTCCTTCAGTCCCAAAGGTGTTTCCTTCAACTTTTATACTCGTTCTATCGACTTCTCTCATTCCTTCTCCATAGAACATTGAACTTGGCCATAGATAGACCTTTCCAAATCTTGTTTGCTTTCAGTGAGCTTATGGATTGATTCTTCCAATTCCTATCGCTCCAACTCCAGTGCACGTGCTTTGTCATCGAGTTCTTTGTTTTGCAATTGGAGATCTTGCATACTACTATGCATTGCCACAATATTAATATTTCCCAAATGTGCAAGTTCTTCTGCTTGGGCTCTCTGCACCTCGCTTGTTTGCATAGCCAATGTCTAAGAATAGATCAATCGATTGCAATAACCGAGCAATCCAGCATGTCCATTGCCAACAAACCAAACAACATAATGCATTGTATGAAAAGGAGGACTCTTTTGGGTGGCAGGGTCTGAAGGATACATGTTTCCATCCACCCAAAGGTCAAGATGCTTCTTCCCTTGCAATCGTAGATTGTGGAGCACACTTTGAGGAGTTCCACTAAATCCCAAATTGCGTGTGCTTGCATATTTTGCCTCCAGTTTTAAGTTCACATGGTACTTGCTGGATATGTCCTCAAATGGTGCCATGGGTACTCAAAGAGAGGTATCAGTGTTACATGCTAAAATGTAGGGGAGATCTGACAAAGATGGAACAATGAGAGGGAGAGAGTAGCAAGGATGAGGGAGGAGGAGAAGTAGGTTAGGCAATAGGAAGAGGAGGAGGAGAGTAGGGCGACTAGTATAGAAGGGAGAGAAGGAGCTACTACAAAAGGGAGGAGGAGGGAAGAGATGCTACACGAGGGAGGAGGAGGGAAGAGATTTTGCAAGAGGGAGGAGCAGAGGAGAGGGAGTAGGGCAGCTGGAGAAGGAGGGGAGAGGAAGGAGGGAGGAGGAGCCAAAAGGAGGAGGAGGGGAGAGGGAGGAGAGAGGAGGAGAAGCAAGATGTAGGAGGGGAGAGGAGGAGGGAGGAGGAGGGAGGGAGGGGGAGAGGGAGGTGGAGAGAGAGGAGGGAGGGGGAGGGAGAGAGAGGGAGGGAGGGAGAGAGAGAGAGGGAGGGAGGGAGGGAGATTCAAAATTTGAAATTCAAATTTCAAAAAGTGGCCCCCTCCCCTCATTGATGGGGGGAGAGATGGGCTTAAATGTGGGCTGGTTAGGCCTCTTTGGGACCCTCTAAGCCCCTTACATTAGCCCACTAAGAATTCCCTAATCCATTCCTTATGAGGCCCTTTTGAGACCCCAATTCTCCCCTAATGGAGCCACAATCTTGACAAAGACAAACATACATTGTCTCAAAGCAATTTGGGTTGGGAATACTGGAAAGCATTGTGTAAATGCATGACCAATAAGGCTTCTCATCCTAAAGTAGCGACTTTGAGAGCTAAAGTATGGACAAAGGTAGATGCATTGATAAAATTGCTTCACCAAGTTCAAATTAATGAGATGTATTATGAAAGGTTCAGGATGGCTATGAAAGAGTTTATGCAATTAATGGTGAAAGCATGAGGGGAGTCGCACATTACGCATTACATGGTAATCTTGGAACATTCGTAATATTTAGCACTTTCTTTACAAAAAGTTTTTGTTGCTGAAATGATGCTCATCATGTTTGTAGCATATTCTCTATGCACACGGACCATGGTTTGTACAAAATTGGAATACATAAAACATGGAGAAGTCACACTACAGAGCCAAGGCAACCTACTTCAAGAACTCAAGGCATAGTGGTGGTGTCACTCGTAGCAATGCATTGCATGAGATGTTCGATTGGTTTTTTAGATGTTTACTAGGTAGATATTTGAAGTTTGAAAAGGCAAGGGCATCAAAACTTGCAAAAGCAGTTCAAATTGTATCAAAGAATAGAAGGCATAGTTCTTGGAAAGCATCCATAGCGAGTCGAGGAGTCAAACATTGGTTGCAAGCTAGAGTGAGATAAGGGAGCAGATGGGTCCAACCAGCAACAGAAGCTATGTTGTAATTGTATGCAGTTATGAAATGAATATCTTGCTTATTTTGGCCACAATTTGTGTACTGACTCTTGGAGTCCAAGGTCTGTGTGAGGTAACAAGGTTGGTGAAGGTGGAGACAAGGTGAAGGAGGGGGACGAGAAGGGAGGGGCACGGGGCAGGGCAAGAGGGGAGGGGACTTGTAGCAAGGGTGGGTGGATAGAGGGGGGAGGGGAGGGGAGGGGTGCAATGGTGGGATGGAGGGTATGGAGGGCGACGGCGGGTGTGGGTGGGGCAAGTATGAGGGAGGGCAATGAGGGGGAGGGTGATGAGGGTGGGGGAGGTTTAGAGGGGTTAGGACATGGGCGGGGGGCACGATGAAACCCAAAATGTAATTAAAAGGGGTGTCAAAAAATGCACAAAGACGATGTATGATTTACCACAGGAGCTATTGGGGTGCTCTAGGAGGCTGCAGACCAAGTCACCACCTCTCTATTTGAGGATGCCAACTTGTGTGCCACCCACGCAAAGTGCTTCACGATCATGGACAAGGACATGGCTCTGGCAAAGCGGCTACACATGGACCCAAGCTTGAAGCCCTAGAATCTCTTGGAGCCCACCCTTAGAACTTAGAGTGCTCCCTGCCCTTGAAGGCACAATCTTGTATCTGAGGCCCAAGGGCCAACCTATTTTAATAAAATATATCTACATTTTGTAGACTATCGCATTGTTTTGAATTCTCCATGTTTATGACTGAAGCTACTATTCATTTTAATGTTTCTTTTGAATTCTACCAAATCCTAGAGAAATTTCACCATGGCGCAGAAGGGAAAAGTGTGTGGGATGTTGCGAGGAGCCTAGAATGCCCTAAACTTGCCATGGCACGAATTTGGGCATTCTGGACTTGGCACAAATTTGGGCATTTTGGACTTCCAGAATGCCCAAATTTGTGCTGTAGTGGGTTTAGGTCATTCTGGGCTCCTCACAACGTCCCGAACACTTTTCCCTTCTACACCATGGTGAAATTCCTCTAGGATTTGATAGAAATGAACTTTGGATACCAAAAATTGGTGAAAATCATACTAAATTGGCTAAAAACGCATTAAATTAACACAATTAAAAGGATGGAGAAAATATATCATCCATGACTTAAGAAAAATACAATGGAATAAATATTATGAATTCATGATGAGCAACGATGACTTACAACAAATAAGAAAGACATGTAGTCATTAAAGTCATGTATCCATTGAAATATATGTTTATATTTACAAGAGGCCTCATAGGCTTTCTTTCTTCTTGGCTAGTTTGAGTACATTGAGAATAGGGGTCTTTGAATCCCCTAGTGGACTCCTAGATATAAACCTAGCTGCAAAAGCACTAACATCCTTCTCTCCTACTGCCAAAGACACAGTTGTTGCCATCAATGCCCTACCATGAATGTTCGATTAAAAAGCATTGATAGAAGCCAGGTGGTGTACCAAAATCACTTTGTTAGCATTCCGCGTAATGTTGGAATATCCAATAGCGTGCAACAATGCCTTGTACTTGAGCAGCTCCATAGGCCCTCAAGGAGAAAACTTGCTGTGGAAGACCACGAGGTGCTCTATGACTTCGTTGAGGTAATGGGCCAAAGAATGATCTTGCCCAAATGCATTGCGAACATTATCCCATCGAGATGAAAATTCATCAATCTCAAACTCCTCCTATAATAATTCAATAAACATTAGAAGACTGACTAAACAAATTATACCAAAAGAACATCACTGCATGCATTTGCTTACCTGAATTCTCATGAATCGTAGTGAACTTGCCTATGAATGATTCAATTGGTTCCCACTCCTTGAATTCCAGAGGGAAAACATCTGCCATGAATACTGCTCTTAAAAACCAAACACAAAATTTTCAAATGGACTCATTAAACTTACATGTGAGAAAGGTACATAGATAGAAAGGCTCACAATGTGATGGTATCCTAGATTGATTGAATGATGGAGGAAGCCACATATCTTTTCCCATGTAGACATGTTGCACTTTTGCAAGCCATCGTTTCTTCCTGAACTTGAACTTCAAGATGTGCCCCTTCCACTCATGCAAGGTATCACCTCTGTTACTCTTGGGAAGCTTATGTGGACCTTTGGGCGATCCTTTCATCATTATCCGTTCATTTAAGCTGTAGATGCAAGGGATCCATTCATCCAATGCATTTCTTGTGTTGTGAAAGACATAAGAGGTCACAACATTGCATGGTATTGTAGCCTTGCTCCTCACCATGCTTGCACAGGTTGCAACATCAAGAATGGGACTCCTACACAAGGCAATGCAGCTCCAACAAAGGCACAAAAGAGGGAGAAGTAGAGGGATAGAGTAGCACCAACAGAGGCACAAGAGAGGAAGAAGGAGAGGGACACAGAGTAGCTTTAACAAAGGCACAAAAGAGGGAGATGGAGAAGGACAAAGTAGCACCAACAGAGGCATAGGAGAGAGGGAGGGGAGAGGGAGAGGGGAGAGGGAGAGGGAGAGGGAGAGAGAGAGAGGGGGCAGGGGGTGGGGGGGGGGAGGTACACAACAAATGGAAGAGAGAGAGAGAGAGAGAGAGAGAGAGAGAGGAGATGTAGCAAGCATGCAAGAGCAGGAGGGAGTAGAGAAAGAGGGGGTAGAGGAGGGCAAATGCAATGGAGGGTAGCTTCAGAATTCAAAATTGGAGAGAATGGCAGGATGGACCAGAAGAGTGGGGGAAGAGGCCCTAGAAAGAGGGATGGGAGAAGAAAAATCTGCCACAAGGGGCCTACCATCTCATTGAAGGAAAGTTTGGGCTCATGTGGGGGCGGTGTACCTGGTAGGAGGGTCAAACATGGGTTAAGGGGGGGGAATGGTTTGGGTGGTCCCTAGTGTAAGGGGAGCAACCAATAGGGGCCCTATGTAGGCCTACCCACCCTCTACCTCACCATACCATTGCCCCACACCTTCTAGCACTCTCATTCATACACCTCAAATCCCTCTTTAGTACTGATTGGAGGCCCTTTTGAGACCCCAATCTTCTACATTTTATTATCATATGCAAGTAAAGAAAGTAAAGACTACTAATCTATTGCATGCATGGATAAAGTAGATCATGGATGATCCTCCTCATCTTGATTAAGCTTATTGGAGGATCACAGGTGCAGGGATGTTTTTATCGATGGTATAGAAATATAGTATTATAATATATTGGCGAAATTTTTCATAAATTATTTTTAAAAGTTTCAAAGAATTGGCGAATTATATCTTTTGTTATAATTTTTGTTTCAAAACTTGGCTAAATATTCTATGACATTTAAAAAACTTTCAATTTTCACAAATATACTAAAAACTAGTTATATTGAATTTCAAAATACATGAAATAGCTAGCATTTAGGATACAAAGATATCCATCTAGTATCCACATTCTTCAAAATCTTCCTCCCTTTTGTACCCAGTGCTTCTGCAATAACTCTAAATTGATTGTATCTTTTTGGACTCTTGCAAAAGTAAGAGTAGCTTTTTTTAACCAACGTCTCGATTCGTTGTACTGATGAAAATGTGGACACAACTTTGTAAGCTAGATTTGTGCGATGAGCCATACAATGTATCCCAACACAGTAAGGAGCATATTTTGTTTCTATTTGTACAAAGACACCATTCTGACAACCTTGCAAGACTGAAGCACCATCACATGCAAAACAAACAAGTTTCTTGACCAACATACATGAAATTGGTATCAACTTATTAAAAAAAGGAGGATCACATCACATCATGCATACCAAACAATAATGCATATGCATATTCACAACATAAACGTAAAAAAAATAAATAAGCATATATTTCTTCAGGTTGTCAGCTAGAACTAAGGAACTTGGTCCTAGGTCGTGGTGCCTCTTAGCCCCCTGCCTTGTGAGCGCAGGAACCAGACACCACTTCCTGAACCAAGCCCTTCTTTCATGTTTGAAATCATAATACTACACTACATAAAGCATGCCAAACCAATTTCAACTTACTCTATACAATGCACCTATAAATACATTAAAAAAGAAAGAGCACATCACAGACGATGATGCAAATGCATATTCACAACAGAAACTTTAAAAAAATAAATAATCATACATTTCTTCAGCTTGTCAACTAGATCTAAGAAACTTGGTCCTAGGTCGTGGTGCCTCTTAGCCCCCTGCCTTTTGAGCGCAGGAACCAGACACCACTTCCTGAACCAAGCCCTTCTTTCATGTTTGAAATCACTACACTACATAAAGCATGCCAAACCAATTTCAACTTACTCTATACAATGTACCAATAAATACATTAACAAAGAAAGAGCACATCACATAAACTTTTAAAAAATAAATAAGCATACATTTCTTTAGCTTGTCAACTAGATCTAAGAAACTTGGTCCTAGGTCGTGGTGCCTCTTAGCCCCCTGCCTTGTGAGCGCAGGAACCAGACACCACTTCCCGAACCAAGCCCTTCTTTTATGTTTGAAATCATAATACTACACTACATAAAGCATGCCAAACCAATTTCAACTTACTCTATACAATGCACCAATAAATACATCAACAAAGAAAGAGCACATCACAGACAATGATGCATATGCATATTCACAACAAAAACTTTTACAAAATAAATAAGCATACATTTCTTCAACTTGTCAACTAGATCTAAGAAACTTGGTCCTAGGTCGTGGTGCCTCTTAGCCCCCTGCCTTGTGAGCGCAGGAACCAAACACCACTTCCCAAACCAAGCCCTTCTTTTACAAAATGCATTGAAAAAAAAAGAGCACACCACAAACAATGATGCATATGCATATTCACAACAGAAACTTTTACAAAATAAATAAGCATACATTTCTTCAGCTTGTCAACTAGATCTAAGAAACTTGGTCCTAGCTCGTCGTGCACACGAAGGTTTAGTTAGAGGTTTTGGATGTTTCAAGCTTCGATGAGATCCATATCACACTTGCATTGACTTCTCCTCCTCATTGATGGATCCTTGAATGACCTTAGCTGGATAACATGAACTTAACTAAGGTCCCTCATTAACAACTAACACTAACTTAAACACTAACACATCTACACAAAACTTGACCAACCTATGGGGCTCCTTCTAAGGAGGAGGTGATGTCGGCATGCAATATAAGTACATCAATTTAGTGAGTACATGTAAGGGTTAGGGTTAGTTTGAGGAGTGGTCATGGGTTAAGTTGGGGGGTGAGATAGTTAGTTCCAAAGGCACGAGATATCAATATGGGATTTCTAGATACTTGAGTAAAAGCACATGGACCGAGCTTTTATGACAAATGTGATACATAAGAGTTTTTATGACAAGATAACCTTAAACATAAAATTGGTGATAGACATGACAGGAAATCAATCCAATTAACTGCTAACTCAAACCATAAACCCACCTAGATGCTCCTTTATATGCTAGGATCTAAAGGCAACTTTGTGGGTGTAAGATGGTGAGGGCATCAAGCCCTGTATCTAGCCTAGCAAGAGGCGACTAGAGAGCAGCAACATCAAAGACAACCTACCAAGCTAGGATCAGGGAAGGCAGGAGGGGCTAGGCCATGTGGAAGGCTATAGAGAGCTCCATTATACTCATGGATTGCATGGGAGAGACAAGTCCCTGGATAGGGAGAAGTCCAGTTATAGACCTGGACCTCACAGGGTTTATGCTTTCACAATGCGAAGAAAGAGCACCTCAAGAGATTTTGCTATAGGTTAAAAAGAGAGCAGAAGAAGAAGACTGATGGTAAGAAGAAAGAGGATAAAGAGACCGAGGACGGACAGGTGAATGCTATCTTCAGTGATGGCAATGATTGTTGGAAAGGTCACCTCCCCATCTGTAAGCCCCCATATGAGGAGAGCATGGGGGAGGGAGACTAGGGCAGTACCCAACAGAAAAAGAGAGAAAGGGGCTGCCACATAGACAGCATCATGGCTGTCATGTGGGCAGCACACCTAGAGCTAAAACAAGCCTGGAGTAGAGGCAAGATAGTCTGGGACAGATTGCGATGGATCTAGGACATGGAGGCGCACTGTTTGCAGAGGTGCAGATATGGCAGGGTGTGCAGGCCCAGATCTGCAGCAGGAACTGTGGCTGCCAGTGGGCAAGAGACAGGCCTTTTATAGGCTGGATATATGCCTTGAAAGGAGGGCCAAAAGGACCCTGAAAGTGTGGGCCAAAAGCCTTCGAGAAGTGTGCCCTTTTAGGGCTGGACCAGCCACAAACTGGTCGGCCAGTCTGTACCAGGCTGGTCGATTTTTTTCAGCCCCCTTGGGGGGCCTATAAAAAGAGAGGCCTCAGGCCTCATTTCACATCTAGCTTCCAGCAGATCCAGGGCAGAAAGGAGCAGCAGGCAGCCACCCTCTGGACCTACATTCAGGAGGATAGAGAGGTGCTTGAAGGGCTGCAGACTTAGCCAGGAAAGGGCTGGGACCTTGGCTGTCATCTAGGGCAGCAAGGTGCTGAGATCACTACATCATCTGGAGCAGCAAATCCACCAGCAGAAGGAGCAGCAGCAGGGCTACCTTTGGGCCTATAGTCAAGAGGAGAAAGAAGTACCTTGTGCTGTAGACTTAGCTTGTAGACTTAGCTTGCAGGAGGCTGCCCACCTAGGCTGGTTTCCAGACAGCAAGGTGGAGAGGATCATTCTGGACGGAAAGTCTACAGAAGCTCGAGGTGGAGCACGCGGGCTCGAGTCTAGAGATAGCCAGCAGATAGGAGAAGGACCTTGTGGTAAGATCAGAGGACCACATCATTGGTGGGACTCTGGATCTGTCTCTTTTGTATTGTGTCCATAGTTGTGGACGGAAATATATATTTTGGTGGTTTCTCTATCTGGTTGGTTCATTGTCTATTGATGAGTCTGCACACCCATTGTATGCACATAAGTAAAGAAGTTTGTGATTCCACACCCACACCGCACACTGTGTGAGCTCCTGGGCATTACTATAAGTCTTCCGCTGCGTGTACCCTCTGTTGGGTATTTTCTAACAATGATGTAGATGTACGTTATGCATCTGCTTACCCACATTCTTTTTTGGTAGCCATGGATGATGTCTTGATGCAAGACTGGATCTTGGATTTTGGACCTTTTCATGTTACTCCGCATAGGGAGTGGTTTGCATCATATGATGCTCACAGAAAGGGATTAATCGGATTGCATGATCAGCCATGTGACATTGTAGGTGCGGGAGATATCCATTTGGTATTTCCTCATGGTTCTACATTAGTGCTGAAAGATGTTAGACATGTATCAAAGCTTACAAAGAGTTTGATCTCTATGGATCAATTGGATTATTTGGGTTATAATGTGTCCTTTAGCAGTCAGTCTTGGAAGATCACTAAAGGATGTCTGGTCATATCTAGAGGTGTAGTACCAAAGTTACGGAGTAGTCAGACTCCGTTATGTGACCACTTTTGGGTGTCAGGCTGTGAGGCATTTATGCAGGTACCCAGGGATACGAGAAGCAGGTTAAAACCTAGGCCTAGGAAGTGCTTCCTCTTGGGGTATGTACACAGCCATGATCGCATCTTGGATGAGGATCAGATGCATAAACAAACCGGTGTTCCAAGAGGATGGACAGCCACTATATGATCCACGTGGAGGACTTTTGCCACTTGATGCAGTCCCAGGACAGCAACCGGTACCACAAGAGGTTAGAGAGCCACAGGTAGTGGTACCTCAGGTTATGCATGATTATGCAGTGGGAGTGCCAGGTGCTCTGGATGCACCTTTTAGGAGCCCGGATCATGGGTGTACATATTGATCGGGCGTTAGATGGTGATGATGACAGTGATATTGGGCTACTATATCAGCCATCTTATGGTGAGATTGGACCTCTGGATGTAGGTTCATGTGATGTTAGTACGCTTGGATAGCAAGCTGAAATTTAGACGCAGCATGTACATCCATCTGGTGATGATGAGGCTATGCTGCAGGATGTTAGGCTTCAGTGGAAGTATGCCATGGATACTATTCAGACAGGGATACCTTCCGATTATATTCATCCAAAACCAAATTTGCAGGATTAGCCTTAGAGAGCAGCAAGTGCAAGTTGTACAAAAGATCCCAATAGCCTCCTTGGCACAAGAGGGCATTCTCTTTCATCTAAAACAGAGTCTTCTTGAGAATGTTTCTTCCAACGATACAATTCTTCACCCAAGGAAAAAACTGGTTGCAAGGACTCATTGAAAATCTAGGGAGCGTAACATAGTCCTCTGTGTAGCTTGATGATGATGAAGATAAGGAGCAGATCTGGAGCAGGGAGTAGGAGGGGACATATCTGGAGCAGAGGAGCAGAAGAGACAGATCTGGAGGAGGATGGGACAGATCTGGAGCAGAAGGGACAGAGCTGAAGTAGAGGAGCAGATCTGGAGCAGAGGAGGAGAAGTTGGGGCAGATCTGGAGGAGAAGATGGAGCAGCCAGGAGGCAGGAAGGAGAGGCAGAGAGAAGGCAGCAGCCAGGAGGCAGAGAGGAGCAGAACTGAAGAGGAGAGGTAGAAGTGGAGCAGGCGGGGCTGCAGCAAAGCATGGAGGAGAAGAGGAGCAGCTGCAGGTCCTGTCCTGTCTGAAGGAGTGTGAGGGCTTGTGCTTTTATAGGCCAGACCTAGCTGGTCGGCCAGCTGGTCAGTGGGCCTGCCAGCTGGTCAGCCAGACCAGCTGGTCTTTCTGGCCACTTGTTTGGCTGAGGTGGCTGGCCTGTGAGCTATTAGATTGCCCCAGAAATTAGGGATTGTTAGTTGCTTAATAAATGCCTTCAGAAAACGTGCGTCATGAAGCATAGAGCAGAATGCTTGTCAGGTTAAGCATAGAGCAGAATGCAAGAGAAGAAGATAAGGTTAACTAAGGTCCCTCATTAACAACTAACACTAACTTAAACACTAACACATCTACACAAAACTTGACCAAGTCTGAAGTCTCTACAATTTACCAGGATTGTATACATGGCATTCAAGAAGAGTGCATGCAGCATTCTAAGACAACAGCCATCTTTTCAGATTGCAGGAGCCCTCATGTCAGGATCTAAATTGCATAATGCCTTCTTGTGGTTCCAGAACAAAATTTATTTGGTTCCAGACTCACTGTATAGGTAGTTGGTGTTGAGGAAAATGCATTCTTGTCCTATGGCAGGTCATACAAGTGTCACAAAGACATGAGAGGATAAGGCAGAGTTTCTTCTGGGAAAGTTTGTGAGGAGATGTAGTAAAATATGTTGCTGAATGTTTGCCATGTCAGCAAAACAAAGTGGACGGCAAACTACCAGCTGGTTTGTTGCCACCATTACTCATTCGAGAGGGCACATGGACATATACATAGCTATGGATTTCATCATGGGGCTTCCTTCTATAGATAGAGGATGGGAAACCATCTATACATTTCATATACATTTTTTATAGAACAAGCAAAAGAACAAAGGAAAGAAGGGAGTTCGTAAGAAACTATAGACAAAATATGAGTAAATGAAAGAACGATAACTTAGTATGCAAAGCTACGCTTATGTTCTCATCAGTACCCACGCATAAGCTGCCCATTTCATACCTACCAAGACCCAGCTGCAAAATTTATGGGTCATTTCTGGCAGGAATTATTTACAGCAGCAGGTACTTAACTCACCCCTAGCACAGCATGCCATCCTGTGACTGATCGTTAGTATAGAAGGTGAACGAATGGTGGAGGAATATCTGCGGCATGCTTTCCATGGTACCCAGGTCGTTGGATAAGTGCCTTGCACTTGCAGATGTTGCCACATCACCAAGCATCCTTCTACTGGAATCAGCATGTTCCCCATCATGGGGTGTATCGAACGATGTATTCAGATTTTGGTCTCATGTCGTTTCGGCCTTTCAACATTTAAAAAAATCTCTCTCTCTCTCTCTCTCTCTCTCTCTCTCTCTCTCTCTCTCTCCGCTATCCTGCACTACCCTCTTTTCTACAGACAAGAGAAGCAAGAAGGGGGTTTGTAAAGAGTAAAAGAGAAAACTAGAAATCTTAATAACTTAGAAAGCACAGCTATGCTTATATTCTCATCAGTACCCAAGCATAAGTTGCGATCTCCATAGCTGATTCACCTTGAACCAAAACCAAAACAAGACTTTCTACTTTTATTTTACCCTTCATTAATTTTGGACCATAAAATCTCCTACTTGATACCGACTGTCATTCTCTCACCACCTCTCAATCTACAGCACAGGAATCATTGGGGCGAGAAGTTTTCAGCCCTGCACCCATGCCAATGGTTGTCACCAAGTCCTCAAATGAAGCTCCAACTTCCACAGAAACCGTTGTGCATAAAGGCAAACCCATCCCACTTAAGTCACATATGAGAGTGTGTGCACTTTGTCTGTAGCTCTAGACCTGTACTATCTTTCTTGAACTGGAACTGCAGGATGGAGTGTACCGAAGCAGACAACATAGTATCAAGTTAAATTCTAATGCCATAGTTCATAAAATGGCTAGAATGCCAGAATTGTCATTTACTAATTACAGACTTCTTTTATGGCATGATGAAACAGTGTCTGATTAATATGTGAACGCTGTATGTCAATTGGCCAATTACTGTATTAGTACAAGAGGACCCACATGAGCCCGCCGAAGGGTATGTGCATTGATCAGAAGACCCACTGCATGGTTTAATAAGAATCCCTGAGGTTACTGAGGTAAACCCATTCCATGTGTAATGAATTTCACAATTAAGGGCTTTTCTTATTTCTGCATTCTGTACATGCTTCAAATACAAATGAAAGCTGCCTAGAGTTGTATTAGCAAGGTTTATCTACTCTTCATCAAGTCCCTAAAACACCTCTGTCCGAGAAAAGTCCTGACCTATGATCCAGCATGAACATGCTGAGTTTGGGCAATGTCACATTATTCTTAAGTCCAAACTTCAGACAAGTTTCTTTCTTCCTTGCATGCACTGTAGTTTGTTTCTTCAGGCACTTAAAATAAAAGATTCTGAAGCAGCTCTGCTATTCTATCCCCAGGCAAGGTGTAATACTGATGCCTTGCCTTACATCAAAATTAGAGTAAATCTGGCCTTTAACAAAGTCACAATAAATATCACTCCGTGCATCTACTTAAGCTAACCAACTCCTGAATTTGATGAGACAACAAGTACATTATGGAAGGAACAGAATACCGGATAGCTGACGACATTCATCATGAACATCAATTGAAGGGAAAGGTCCTTCGACGTAATGATACCACTTTGGGCATCTATGTTATAGCTTACCAAGCCACTTACAGATAGAGAGTTTCATAATTAAGGGATTAGCTATCTCTAATTTCTTCTTATGCTTTGTGCTTTATTACAAACAATTCTTCAACGCCATGGTAAAGTTAGCCTAATCCATGGCAACACCATTTAGTGGCAATGCATAACTCCGTGGCAATGCATGTAGGCTGGACGCTCCAGGACAAAGGAAAAGGGAACTCAATGACTGGATCTTGCTCGGTTTAAAGATTCCAAGCTTGGAACGAAGCTTGGGCGGCACCACGTTTTTTACCACACAAAAGAGAAGAGCCAAGCTTCTTTAACAAACGCTTGATCGGCAAAAGAAAGATGTCAAGTTCGTGAAATCTGGTGTTACATGCTCAAAGCACAGGAAAATATTTGATCTTTTAACTTCAGAGCGGCCGGATTGATTTGCTGCGGACACTATCCTAAGTCAAGGCAGTAATGCAACGTGATAAAATTACCTCGTTGAAAGAATTGATGACGGCGTCGACTTCAATATTCCAGGGATGCCCACGCCATAAGTACAACTTAGAATTGATCTCGTGGTCGAGAGGAAATCTGCAGCCAGCAACTTCTATTAACACATTGGCAGTTGTGAGAGGGTCGCCGAAGGAAGCGAACTCGTCGACATCACCTCCTCTTTGTGGGTGTAAGATGGTGAGGGCATGAATCCCTATTCTAGCCTAGCAAGAGGCGACTATAGAGCAGCAGCATCAAAGACAACCTACCAAGCTAGGATCAGGGAAGGCAGGAGGGGCTAGGCGGCAGGCCTCGCAAGAGTATGGAGGGCATTTGCCCTTGTTTTGAAGACCCACAAAGTTGGTGCGTATAGAATGGAAGCCAACCTAAAATGTAGTTCAGAGGACCTAAAAGTTAACTAGCTGCATGATAATTGTGGAATGGGGTCTCATCTAGTGGGACCAATCAAATGGAATCAAGTATTGTAAGGGATGATGTTGCCATGTGCATAAGAGACATGTGGAGTTGGTTGACCCCTAAACTCAAGTGTCTCCACATGGCCATTTGGCATACATTAAATAGAGGCATGTTTAAAGACAAAGTAAATACCCTTTGAGCATCGTGCATCAATATTGTGACTCAAACCTACTACAAACCTAGGAACAAAAACGGCGTGCATTGTTGGCCAGTATTGTAGGAGATTACTTAATATCCTTTGCCCATTGTGCATCAATGTTGTCAATGTAACCTGCTATAAAAGCTATTGAAACAAAAACGATGTGCATTGGCGCATTAGCAAAGGCTTCCTTGCCCATCAGCAAAAACGATGTGCATTAGCAATGACTGATGATCCAAAGGGTTCAAAAGGGTGGCATTTCCATGAAGATTATAGATATAGAGATCAAGAGAGAAAGGCTAATAAAAAGCTAAAGCACACATCTTGATAGGACAAAATGATGCCCACACGGGGCTGGATGGCTAATGTGGGTATGGGATTGGGTTGGGAACATGGGTGGGCTAATATAGACATGGCAGAAGAGGGGGTTTCTTGATTCTTCCTTTCTTCCACTGTCACCCTTTGCTCATTCATCAATGTGCATCCCTAAATTATGTATCCCCACAGACATTGGATTATATTAGGACAATCTCTAGGGACATATCTTACCTTCCTTAGCACTCCACGAGGACATCTAGAGGTGCAAGTAGCTAGGAGAGGTCTTGCTCATATGGGACTTCAATGTTAAGACCAACAACATGTGTGTGTGTGTGTAAAAATAGAAAGAGAGTATGTCCCCCTATACATTGATACATACATTTAAGTATTTGCATGTGGCATTTTAGTTTAGTTCATTTCTTCTTATTTGTTGTCATAAATCTATAGAATCTTCCACTATACAAGATTGTGAGACTGGATAGATGGCTTAAGTGTACTAAATGTATGAGAATGCTTGAGGGGTAGATTTATATTTAAAGCCTCTATTGACTGGCAAGTTCTTTGCATTTTGATAAATTTCTAAATATATAAATGTATAGAAGTACATGATGAAATTAAAGTTAGATTTTCACACACACACACACACACACACAACTAAATATGTGACTTACTGCGTATTCACTACTCTAGCTCTATTCATTAATTTAGTTGAATTTTTACCTACTTTTCGCGATCATAAACTGAGACTAAAGAAATACTTAAAATATCTAACAAGACACCTTCTACCAGGCCATTATAGAAAATTTCATTCTTTAATTTTGTGTCATTTTAATCATTTGATTCTTCTTGCTAAGAATCTACTTGTTGTTTCTATTTACCTATGTATGTAGTGTCCTTTCATGTTCTTGTTGAAGATAGAAGCATGAAGAGATATATCCCTACTATATGACTTGATGAGGGGTAGACATACTACTAATGATGGGCCTACCATAGGCTTAAGTTAGCCAAATGTGTGTTGCATATAAGGGCACAAGTCTTCTTTTGGTGCTTAATTGTATAGATCTAGCCAAAATTTTAAATTGTATATATAATATGGCGAAAGTTTCCAAATATATTTATTTATTATATAAAACTTTGGCGAATTTTCATGGACTTTATTTATAATTTTATAATCTTAAAGGCTAAACCTAGCTCTTTTTTTAATTTTAGTTTCAAATTGTGGCGAATATACTAAGCTTTTATTTTTATAAAAGCATATAAACTTTCACAAGGCATATAAAACTTTCGCTTATTAACGAAACTAACGTGAAAAAATCATCCCTGCACAGGTGATTACCTAGGACTCATGTAGCATGACAATGAAGAAAATTGTGACTACTCTCAAGCTTGGAATCAAGCCATATTTGAAGCGTGTTGTGGAGAGGTTCTACTAAGCTCATGATTGAGCTAGAGCCCCCCTCAGGGGGGTCACTATGTATAAACTCTCTATATCACATGTGTTCAAGGCCTATATTTAAAGTCCCTTATCTGTAAAAAATTTCATTAATAAAATGTACCCCTTTTCTATACAAATCTGTAAATTTTTTCCAAAACTAATTTAAATAGTCCCTTATGTATATTTATTTTTGTAAATTTTAGAAATAAAAAATCCTTCTGTTGAACTCACGTGATAGGATTACATATGATGAGTGACCCCCCCGAGGAACCCCTTAGAACCCCAAATCAATGCTGGTGATGAAGGAGCTGGAGGTGAGCATCTTGGAGACCATGGGGCATCAGATCAGTGGGGAGAGCATGCATGATTCCTGGACATCATAGGTAGAACAATGCCAAGCAAGACTACATGCAAAGGTTCCACGTGAGGTTTGATAGCTCCAACAATATAGTCCCCATTGGATCCTGAGGGCTTAGGGCTGACTGACCCCCTAATTATTGCAAGGTGTCAACCTATTGTTCTACTGGAGATGAGGCTCCTGATGAGGAAAAGGCCTCCTTTTATAGCTCTTAGGATCCTATAACTACCATGTCACAGACTGGTCTATATTCACAGGCTGGTTGGTAAATGTCATTTCCACAGACTATTCTGTAACTGCCCTTTTTAGAGACTGGTTTGTGAGTTTACAAATTGGATCTAATCCTTCTAAAGTCTTGTGAATATGCTCTCTTGTTTGGTGGAATAATGAAAGCCCACAAGAGAGGACGATGAGGGAATTTGACTATTCCTCAAGCTCTCCTGAAATGGCAAGGCTTTGAAGACTCTTTTGTCACTTTGTGTGTGGTTGACAATGGAGTACGTTTCTTAGAAAGTGTGCCTCTATGTTCATTGGGGCTTGAAATAAAATCTAAAATTTATTCCTTGAAATTAAACGCATCCTAGGATCCATACCTTAAGACCTGAGGGATGTAGGTCTCCAATCCATCATCAATGGGTCATGTTACTCATATGGGTCATCCAAAATTGGATAAAACATTACAAACAGGTCACCTTATAATATCTATGTATTGTTTTAAAATGGGTCACCAAACATACTAGGTACTATAGCTCTATATTAATAAGTGGCCACTTTGGATGTATTGGGTTGTGTGAATAATCGAGATTGGCTCTTGTTGTTTTATTGACAGGGTCATTAGTATAGCCATAGTGGAAGTCAATCACACTCATTCAAGATCTTTGTTGGTGTGGTGTTGGAGTTGCACTTGGAGTTGTATCTGAAGCTGCAATTACAGGTTTGCAAATGTAGTATTGTTTTTTCTATTAAGACATTTATATAGGATTTAATCTCACCTTTTGTTTTCTCTAAGGAGAAAAGGTTGCAATCTTGATGGATCACAACATCAACTTAGGGTTAAAAGCCATAGACTATCTCCTGGATGAGACAAGAATGACAATGCTTCTCATAGACCTATATCAAATGTCTAGGATCCTTGAAGAGCCAGGCAAACTATTAGTTAGTCAAATTCAAAATGTAAACCACAAGGAACTTAGGTGTCCAAGGAGACATAATCCTAGACCATTAGCTAATTGTATATGTTATAGGACTACATTTGAACTTGATACTCTATACTTTCTTATATAGAGGTTACACTTGTGAAAAAGATTTACTCGATTCATGTTGTGTATATACTTCCATGTATTTGATCTGGGTTGTTTTTACATCTTATACTTTTTTCTTTTCAATATTTAAAAAACATATAAAAATGGGATTGTGCACGGGTCTTAGCTCTCTTTCTTCCCTAGTTTTAATTTTTGAATTTATCCTTTAAAATACCATATGAATTTTAAAATATGTAAAATTCATCATATAATCTACTTATAGATTTTAAACTTACTTTAATATTAATTAAAATTCTTTAAAAATTTTAAGCAATTCATGAATAATACTTTTTTTGAAGTGATGTCATAATTGCATAAGGTTTTTATGATTCACCCTTTGAAAGATGTGTTAGCTTTTTTCAAGTTTTAAAAGCTATTGAGAACATAAAGTGAAAACTTTAATGTATCATTTTAGCCATTTAGAATCTAATCAATGTCCCACTTCAATATCATGTTTTTATTGTATGAAAATTTTAAAGCATAAAATTTTTCATTTAAACATAAGAACACCATTTTCAACATGAAAAATGCCAATTTTCATGTCAGATTTTGATATTTCACATATAATAAATGGCAACTTTTATGCCACCTTTTGTCATTTTGAACATAGTAAATGGCAACTTATATGTCACTTTATTGCCATTTTCAACATGAAAAATAGCAATTTTTATGTCAATTGTTGCCATTTCACATATAAGAAATGGAAACTTTTATGCTACCTTTTGCCATTTCAAACAAAACAAATACATATTATAAATGGAAACTTTTATGCCATCTTTTGCCATCTCAATCACAATAAATGGCAAATTATAGCATAAATTTGCAATTTCTTTCACATTGATCTCAAAAGAAGTGCCATTTCATACATTAAAAATGGCAAAGATATATGGCACTTTTGGTTGTCATTTCATATGTAAAAGTGGCAAAAATATATAGTACTTTTGGTTGCCATTTCCAAAAACAGTGCATGTGGAAATGGCAGAAAGAAAGTGCCATTTAATAATGTAGAAATGGCAGTTTTAGGCTACCATTTCTACCTCGTTTTCTAGTACTAACTAGTGAAATGGTCCCACACTATTTTGTAGACTTCCATGTGTCATACATTGTATTGATATCCAATAAAGGTGTGTATTCCTATACTCTTTTCCAATAAAGGCATGGAGTAGCATGCGTCAAGCTCTACACCATGTTCGGAATGGATGTATGTCGATGGAGTTAAGGTGTTAAGTGGTCCGCATGTTGAGCTCTACATCATATTCAAAATGGCCATATGCTCATGGAGTAAAGCCTAGAGTGTCTCATGTCAAGCTCTGCATGGTGTTTATAAACATTATGTCGAGCTCTACGTCATGTTCGGAATGGCCATATGCCCGTGGAGTAAAGGCTAAAGTGTCGTATGTCAAGCTCTACATGGTGTTCAGAATGATTATGCCAAGAAGTTCTAACAGGTTGTGTCTAATCATTATGTTAGCATGGTAATCAATATGCTAGGAGTACGTTGGTAAAAAACTTAGCAAGAGTACTAGAATATCCCAAATTGGAAATCTCACCTCCACCAATGCACCATAGCGTAGCTTATAAATGTCCCAAAAATAGTTATACAAGTGGCTACACCCAATCGTGCATTGGTCCTACCATAAGGATTATAATTCTAGAAAACCCCTAAGTTTTTCTTAAGTGATGGTCCTCAGACCTTCCATGTGAGAGAGGGGGGGGTGGGTAACCTGTGTTTTTCATAGATTAATGGATGGGGGACAACTATTACTAATAGGACTTTTGAATTTTGACAGTTGAAGCTAGCAGGTACCTGGATGGAATCACTTTTGGAAGGGGGAACATACTAGAAACATCAAATCCAAAATCTTGTGAAAATTTTTTTAATGGAATTGTGTTGAGTTGCAAGTGTCAATGATGTGGCAACATGACAACTTGGGGGGTGCACTATTAAGAAACCCTATGTATCACGTGCATTCAAAGGGTATTAAAAAAACCCCTCAACTAAAATTTCTCCCACAATAAAAACACCCCTCTTTACTTGTGAACTAAGTGAATTTTTCTAAAACTTGAATTAAGAAACCCCTTGTGTTATTGTAATTCTGTTAAAATTTTTCAAAAAGTTGGATTAAAATACCCCTCCTTTTGAATGCGCGTGGTGCACTAAAACTTTTTTAGGTGAACCCCCTGAGCATGACAATGAAAGTATAATGTCAATTATAAAGAACTTCAATGTCAACAAATCGCATTTAGCGAAACTCTTATTCTCATTACATGATGGATCCTAGCATATGGATTGGACTAGGGTGATTTACATTAAGAATGTCATTAGGGTCCTCTAGGGTGAGAATCTATTTTTCATCATTATTTTCATCTTAAACTAGAGCTCTATGATGGCTTTAGAATGAGAATAGGCACTTTTTTTGCCATCTTGGATCATGGCCTCAAGATTGTGGGAACTAGAACATAATATTAGCTTTAGGGGATTGAAAAGGATAGAATGATGACATGTGTCTGTAACACATGTATGAGATGATGATATGTGTGCTCTCTCTCTCTCTAGCTAGTTCATCCCCTAGTTCTTTTGAGAGAAATAGGCACATGGTAGGATGAAAATAGGATTAAAATACATTTAATAGTGATGTTAAATCCTTCCTTCACTCCCATCCACTTTGTCCCATTTGCTAAGGCCTTAGTAAGAATGGTGTAGCTCCGAGACCCTTAGCATATGGGAGAAAATAAGATGGAAAATTAAGGGGAAAAGATGGTGTCATTCATATTTAATGGTATTTCTACTATCGTATTCCTATCCCACCATTTGCTAACACCTAAAAGAACTTGGCGGGAAAGGACACATGGCATCATTTCATGTGTTTAGGAGGTATGAATTGGACAAGGTACTTGTCATCATTCTAAGCAATTCGATCCCTAAAAAAGGGGATTCCATTCTAGCTTCCAATGTCTTGAGGCCATACCATTGGTCTAGAGAGGGAAAAAAGTAGTTATTTCTATTCTGAAGCCACTTGGTCTAGGATGGAAATAATAATGATCAAATGGTCCATCCTAGTCCTATCCATGTGTTAAGCCTTTAGTAAGGATGCTAAAGGGTACATACACTAGGTAGTGTGTCCTAGAAGGTGTTACATGCACACCATATGAAAGTCATTGAGTTGTATCGAAGAGGTCAATTTTGATATAAAAACTTGAAAAATCCTACCATAAAGTTTAGAGATTCTAAGAAATTCCTACCATAAAGTTTATAGATTCCAAAAAATGCCCATGTTTTCTTTAAATGATGCTCCTTAGGCCTTCCATACGAGGGAGAGCATGTGGACCATTAGGTCACCATCAAATGCCTCATTGCTATAAAAGATCACCATTTAGGGTGATATGGGTTCAAAGTCTCTTACTTATCTATCCTTGAGTTTGTAGCCCAACTGGCTTAACCCATTGCCTTTCGTTGGGAGGTCCTGGCAAGAGTTCAAGTATCAATGGATACCCAATGTGGGTGCAAGTTATGTGAACACTTGTAGGCCACCATGTCCATACAATAGGTCTACATCAACAATTGTAGAGGGCTTCATCTCATCCACCTTAACTTATGCCAATCATTTGATAACTTCTAAGCTTTATATGCCTTAACACAACCATTAAGCTCCCAAAGGTCACTAGACTTTGACATCAAGCCTCTACGCACATAACATTTTGACTAAGATGTAGTGTAAGGTGTTTTGTACGGTGTCGTGTAATTGTTGTTGGTGGTCTTGATATGCAATGCTTGGTTGATTGGCAATTACTTGGATGGCCCGAGTATCATAAATGCTGGATGTGCGAGTTTGTATGAATAACTCTAAGGAGAGCTTCCCTGTGAAGGTGCCCGAGGGGTGCACTTTTAAGAAACCCTAGATATAACATGCGTTTAAGGGATATTTTAAAAACCATTTATCTATAAATTTTGCATGGATAAAAAGACCCCTTTTCTTATACAAACTTATGGGTTTTTTTCAAAATTCAATTTTAAAAGCCCATATGTAAATACAGTCATGTAAATTTACCATAAATGTTTAGATTAAACAAGGTGACATCTGGGTTGCCCAAATTCTGGCTTCGACCTAGAATGTTTTAATCCATGGATGACTTGCACGGGGAGGAATGCAAGGAGGAAGGTGAGATGGGAGGGAGAGGGAGAAGGGAACAAGAAAGCGGAAGGATTGATCTTGTATAGGCCGGAGTAGGACGAAGCACCATCGAGTTTCTCGATTACTTGGAACTACAACGACTGAGGGTTTACACGAAGCTCTCGCAGTGGAACAATCGAGAGGGTAGGGAATCTTACGCAAAAAGCAATGATAAATATTCTTTCCTCTAAAGGAGAAGAAAGACAAGTGTACCAATCTCGAGCATGCAGACATGCAAAAATCTCGAAAACATCTTGATTTTTCTCTTTGAAACTCAAATGATCACTAAGCCCTCCCTACCTCTCTAGGGCAGGCCAAAAACCCCTGCATTTGAACCCACGTCATATTTTAGGTGAACCCCAGGACGAAGGTGGTGAAACAAGGTGACTTTATCATTCATTAGGCTTGCCTGTATGTGAGTGACATGCTAAGAGAGAGAGCATAAAATTAGAGGCCCCATGAAATGTCGAGAGAGAGCATAAAACTAGAGGCCCGAGGGTGAAAAGAAAGAAGAAAGATTAAGAGTGTGCAAAGAGGACTAAATGAGAATGGGCCAAAAGTCATAAAGGGGACCTCAAATCATCAATACTCTACAAGTGCACCAACAACAAATTAACACGTGAGAGAGCATGAATAATAAGAATGATTTGATTTAATTTCCCCATCTCATAACCAAACTTTCGCTAAAGCCTACCCATGGCAGGCCAGCTACGTCTTGTCGAACACATCACAAGTGAAGGGATAGTGAACGCGATACGTCTTGTTGAAGAAAATCACGTCCAACCAACCGTTCATGATCATGTGGCATTGTGGCTTGCTTTGTGTGGCTCCTCATCAATCAACCGGCTTTTATCAGATCTAGGCTCCTTGTCGTGATTGTACCATGCACGCCAACTACTAGCCACCACCTCACGTCTCTACTTGGACGGTGTAAAGTTTACATCATGGGCGGTGCAGGAGAACAGATCAGCGGTAACACCTTTATAAATATATATATCCGTCTGCTTGCATTAACCAATCTTGCCTCTTACCATCGCGCGGTATCCAGATCCTCGAAGTTGGAACGAAGGCAATAAGCCGTGTCAGAAACGCGTCCAGATCGGCAGCTACAACTTCACTGATGGAGGTACCGCCCTTTTTCTATTTATGTTCCCTACGTCTGCACCACGCGGCACACGGTACTTCGGTGTAGACGTCCTATTTTGAATATGTGTTGCTCGAGTGCAGCAATACGTTGAACTGATGGTTCGCATGGATTGCCCTGGCTGTGAGAGAACTATACGGAAAGCGCTCTCGAAATTGAAAGGTTCGAATTCTCAGACTCATATATAGAAAACCGTGTTACTGAGCTTGAAATTCCAAAGTTTTTGTACCAAAATGATGCTTACTACTTCTTCACCTTGATTAAGTTCGAATCTAACAAGAAATGGCTACGTACTTGGATGATCATAAATTTGCGGTGCTCCGGTTCGTGGACTACAGGTGTGGAATCGGTCGATGTTGATCTCAAACAACAGAAAGTGACAGTAGCTGGCTATGTGGATCCGAAGAAAGTACTGAGAAAAATAAGGAGAACGGGCAAAAAGGCGGACTTCTGGTCTCAGGCTGCCCAACGTTACAGTTTTCGGCCCTCAAGCAGTCAATTGGTCACTCTTGGACGGAGAGACAGCTCTGGAAACTACGCTGATAACCGGGCGTTATCGTTGTTCAGCGATGAGAATCCAAACAATTGTTCCGTCATGTAACGAAATGTTTTGAGAAGTTCATGATCCCGTTTTGATCGCTTTATTAACGGTCGTCAATCAAGCATGAGACTATATAGATAGGTCTGTGTACAAAAGACGTAATTCGTTAGCTACACAATATTAATGTTCTCGACGGTCGTCTAAGGCTCATGAGACTTTCCGCTCGTTGTCAGATCACTACGTCAACCATAAAGCTGAGGTTTAAACAGTTCAATTGTAAATTTCTGCTACCCTGATTTCCGCGATGGTTAATATTTACAGCAGCTGCGTTTCTTGAGGATTTCTGCATAGCTTCTGCGTTATGCTAAAAGAAAAACGAACAATGAAACTCCTGCTGGAAGCATCTCATTCCATTGAGTTTAGGAATCTAAAGTTGTGAAAGATCAACGATTATAAGCTAATAGCCTTTCCATCGTGGAGCACATAACTACTAACTCAAAATTGAAGTTGAATCCTAGTATTTTATCAAAAGCCAATGAGTAAAATGGTGGACATGAAATGCGACACAGGGTCTCTAGGACCCGATCCTCCCTGCAAATGTCAAGACCCTAGGACCCGATCCTCCCTGCAAATGTCAGGGGTGGTGATCTACTATTGATTTTATGATATCCATATTTTGAAAGCTGAAGTCCAACAAATACTTGAATAAGGTGATACAATAATTGATCCTCATTGCAGTGTATACAATATTGTCACATGGACTACAACCATATGAATACAGGTGTCGTTATCCTTCAATCTTGCATCTGTCTTGGATTTCCTTACTCCCTCGTATCGATAACTTCTCGATAACTTGCATTAAACACACAAGAATTGTAATTGAAAACAAAAAATTTTCAATGGATGAGTAATTAAAAATATTTATATGATAATATATAATATATAATTATCAAAACCACACATAGTGTGGGCAGGGAGGTGGTGCACTTCCTTTCCCAAAGAGTTATAATCCGAGGGAATAGGCCCTTCCTTAGGTGCCAAGATAATGCTAAGAATATAAACACTAAGAATATGAGTGCTGAGGATAAGTCTCGCAAATGGATAAGAACTTGACATATTACCTAAATTTCAGTAGTTATAACGGTAGTCGAATGTCGGTAAAGTCACTACGAGCAGTGTGATAGGCATAATTCAAATTCTCGTTGTCTTTTGGTAATTTCTTTGATCTTAGAGACAATATCTCGAAACCTTGCCAATGTGAGCCTGAGAGGATCTGTGTGTGTCCTTGAGTGAGATGATTCCAACATTCTCAGATCGTTTAGTAGACTATTGATAGCCATATTGTAGCATGACCCTTCCATTTCGTATTGAAATTATGAATTTCCATCTCTACTCCAACTCCTTGTTCAATTGACTGTATGCAAAGCTATGTTTGGTGTATGCTTTTGCTATGTTGAGTATAAATTTTGGTTTCATGTTTAGTGAATGCTTTCGGTATGCACTTAGTAGCACTTTTTATTAAATGCAGTAGCACGAGTGCCAAAGAGAAAAGCCAGTGATGATGCAAAGGCTAGCGGCAATGTGGAGATGCCTGCACTTACCGATATACAGCCTGTGTCAAGGATAGATGATGTTGCACATGCATATGATGTTCCGCGAACATATGATATTGCAAACCCTGATGTTACACAGCCTGATGATATTCCACATCCTGATGATATTGCACAGCCTGATGATATCCCATAACCTGATAATATTGCACAGCCTGATGATGCAAAACCTGATGTTACACAGCCTAATGATATTCCACAACCTAATGATATTGCACAGCCTGATGATGCACAGCCAGATATTACAAACCTTGATGTTGCATAACCTAATGATATACCATAGCTTGATGTTCACAGCCTGATACCAAAGCCTGATGTTTTAGAACCTGATGTTGCACCACCTGATGATGTTACGCACCGTGATACATAGCCTAATCCAACAGATCCCCAAGCAGATACAGAGGAGGAAGCTAATGTGCAGATATATTATGGCAGGGATCCCAAGCGCAATGTTCAAAATCCTACATTGATTATCGATCTGAATAGTGTGCTCATGTTTATAGTAAATGCACGGAGAGGGGAAACATTACCTAAATACTCCTCATGCTTTCATAAGGTTCTCGAAGCTAGAGGTATCACACACTATGTCAAGAAAGATGCGAAGGCATTTTTGGTTCTCGAGTTTTTTGATATATACATATGGAGTTGTGCGTCAAGCACAAATGTTTTGAAGAGAGTAGACTTGTGTTTTGGGGATATTGGAGAGAAGATTTTAGGCTTACTATTCCAAGACCTGTGTCACAGGGCAACATTCCCATTTGCAAATGGGAAACCGATTTTCTTGAAGCAACTATCTACATTTTGGAGGTGTTTCCCTAGTACATGAAGGAGAACACTTTGCTACTTGATGATAGCCTCTACAAATGCAAAGGGAACAAGCCTGACACTTACTTAATTTTGCCCAAGTTTGAAGATCAAGTGGATTCTGACCTAGGCTCTTTTCTGGTTTGTGACCTCAGTGTGTGCCTCTATGAGTGGCTACACTTAGCCTTATAGGTTGGCATTGGCAAGGAAGTAGCCTTACATATGGGGGGATTCGATCCCAAAATTTGAATATGTGAAGTAGAAGATGTGTCGTGGTGGGAAGATAGAGAAGCCCGCACATGGGTGGGTTGATATTGACTAAGAGCCTACAGTTTTGTACTTGTACTTCCCAGTTTACTGGGCATTGTAAATGTTTCTATTAATACAAAATTATGTACTTTTTCTCCATTTTCCTCGTAAAGTTTAAATTCAAATTTTATTTCTGTACAATGACATTCTGTCACAGTAAAGGTAACATTTTGAATTTATTCGAGTGATGTTTTAATTTTATCACAATCTGTTAAGAGAAGCCCACAAGCATTTGAAAAAAATATATGACATAAACTACTAGTGCCACAATCTGGGGTTTCATTGCTGTACATATGGAAATTGTTGTTGTTACCCATCTAGTCATATAAGGCTCTGAAGATTATCCCTTGCTTCTAATTATCTGCTTGTAATAAGTCCACGAATTATTTCATCTTAAGTCATTACAATAGACTATTCTTACGTTTCCTTTGAATATATCATGTATCTTTGTATGTTTTCAGCTCACAAATGAGCAATGAAACATCAAGCTTCCCTTTAAAGTACCACAAGAAGCTATTCTGCATAAGCATAAGAAAATATGAAAGATGTAGAATTTTTTGTTCATGCATCTATGCGAACAAGCCATACATGTACACAATGGTACAAAAAATAGGATTTTGCTTCCATAAAAGTTCATAGCATTAGGTCTCATTACAAATATCCAGCATTGCATTGTATATGGCCTCATGCATCTCTGAAAATAGGTAGTATATGTTACTATCATTGTTCTTAGCATCCATCGAAAACTTAATGGACTTCACTAGATGAGAAAGAATGATCGTAGAGGGGCCTTCAACCAGAAGTTGATAATGATGTTCATCATGTTTTTTGTAGTACAAACCAATGACATATGCAAATCCTCTCTTGCACTCTCCTCCCCATTTGTCTTGCACTCTCCTCCCCATTTGTCCTTCACCATACGTGTGGTAATGTGTCTTTTTTCTATGCATTTTAGAATGTAAAAGTCTACCCCTTCATCATTATCAAGCTCCACAGGAACAACAAAGGTATCACCTTCACACAACAAATGACTAAGGAAGTCTTCGTGGCCCTCAAAAAGGGGTTCATCTGTTATGACTTCAACATCGAGCGCATCATCCTCTACAGGTTTCAATAGTTTTTTGTTCCATTTCACCACATAGTCCTTATTAACACACCTCCAGCATGCATTGCGTATACAAGCCTGATAATAGCTGGGTTGGATCATTCTTGTTGTAGCCACATACACTGTGCATTGATCAAGGGCCAAGCAATCATGCTTGCACAGCTGTACTGTTTGGATCTGTCTACATTGCTAATTTTTATCTCCCAATAGAATCTTCATATTATGTTTTCCTTCTTCTTATTGAAGGTACCACTTGATGCTGTACTTAGTGTATTCCTCAGAAAAGCCACCACATCAGAGGCTTTCTATAACACAAATCCATCTTCTTTGAGCTACTCTTGGGTGAGTGTTCTCTTTATGACTGCACCTGCTCCATCATGCTCTCCTTTTCCATGTCCGAAGGCAAAAAAATTCCATGTCATCTCCGAGTTTGTGAGGGCATAGAACTTCCAACAAAGAAAAAAGGCCTTGCAGCCTTGAATTGGGCTGCTGCAGACCCACTTGACCACACCCAATGTCTTTTAAATTGCAAGCCTTGCTCTTTCAACCAATTCCAATGACTCATAAAACAATGTTTCATAAAGAGTGTATCATGATTTTTGTCATCAGAAATGTAGAAGTGAATCTTCTTTATCATAGAATTATCATCATGTTTGTGGCAGTAGGTGATATGTGCCAAGATAGTACATTGTTTCAAGCCAGTGCATCGATTGGATCTCATTCTATTGTTTGAATGAGTAATTCTCAGCAAAATCAATGACTGATACTATCACATCTTCTAGAAAATTTGAGATACATTCCTTGAATTGGGCACTCTCTAATCAGATCAGGATGTATTGATTTGAACCTCAAGAAGAACTCTGTCTTCAAATAAAATTAGACGTTCACTTCTTCCAACAACATAGAAAGCATAGAGAAAAATATAGAAGCATTAAAAAGCAAATAAAAGCACATCAAAAGCAAAACATAGAGAAAATTTGAGAAGTACAAAATCACAGGTAGGCCAACAACAATGCCTTTATGTTGCATATTTTTCAGCTTCTAAATATTAATATGACCAATGCATTTGTGCCAAATTTCCAAATTAGAGACAACACCCGTACCATGGGTAAACATGGCAGCCTTTAGTTCTGGCATGCTTGCATCTAAAGTAAACATTCTTCCTTGCCTTTTCCCTTTCGCAATCAACTTGCAGCCATTACCAAACTCCTCAATGAAGCATCCATCCTTATTAAACTAGACTTACAAGTTCTGCTCAGCCATTTGTCCAACAGACAACAAGTTCTTAGTGATCGAAGGCACATGCAACACTTCACGTAGCTTCTTGGTCTGACCATCATGCATCACCAGAGGCACAACACTCTTGTGTTCAGGGAATTTTGGAGCAAATATTATGATATGAAAACTCGAGGTGGATGGACCCTATACAACTTTCCTACAAACCTTCGTCCCAGAAGTTGGATCCACAATCTGATTGGCTCTGTCCCATGCTCTTTGATGTAATTTTCCTTAAAGAGTACCTATGTGCACCTCCATGTCTTAGAACCCATCCCAAGTTCTATGTAGTTCCATGACCTAAAAAATGGGAAGACAACATACACACTTTGGATGAAGATCGAACTATTATTTGGCTAATGATCGAACCATACTATGGTGTAGAATGGAATATCCAAAACATAATGATCTGAGCACTTCAGCAACATGAGCAAATAATGCGCGGCAGCATTGATCACTTTCTTCACCTATGGGTTTCTCATATCCAGGGTGGGCAGCCATATCCATCACATGTAGCCGTTGCCCTTTCTGGTATTAGCGACTTCTACAGCTCAGATGCTTGTACCAGGAGACGAGATATTCTCAGACATGAGATTGGTGTTCACCAGTAGTTGACAGCTTTGCAGAGGGAAGAGTAGAAACGGCCTTCAGATGCTTGGATTCAGGAGCGCCTTGCTGCAGCAAGGGCTGATCAGCAGTTATTGCTTGATCAGAGAGTAGAGTATGCCTTTCATGCACGGGAGTCCTTCTTGATTCAGATGGGTGGTAGAGTGAATAAACACTTTTTCTCTACTCTTGGCCCTAGACATAGTAGAGAGAGTGTATCCTAGCTTATTGACTCACATGGGGTTTTACAGACAGAGCATGATGATGTCTTACGCATAGCTTTAGATTTCTATGCAACCCTTCTTATTGCTGATCCTGAGACACATGATAGAGAGGATGCTAGATAGGCTATTTGGCAGAGCATCCCTGTGTTGGTGAATCCGGATATGCATGTTCTACTCGATACACCTTTCACCAACACAGAGTTCAGGACTACACTTTCAGCCTCACCCCGTCTTTTTTCATTGCATTTTAGTCATACTCCCATGCCAAGTTCCAATGATGGGTATGATTTTGATGAGATACCACTTCCCAGTAACTTGAAAATGGTGAGAGGCATGAGCAAAGAGACAATGGAGGGAATAGATGTTAGGATGGAGCTCAGGGAAGGTTAAGAGGGTGGTAGCAGCAAGGATAAGTGAGGTTATGAGGTTGGTAGAGAGAGTGGTTAGATATGGGAAGTTGGATGTGAGATGGACCTATCATCTTCCAATACTTCTTTTTGCTGGTGCGATGCGATCATCAGCTGCATGGGTGGGATGTCGGTTATGTCATGCCTTGCAAATAATAGTGATGACCTTTGTAGCAATGGCAACAAACTAGCAATAACCCTGAGAGAAGGGCTACCCATGAGGCATACATATGCAATGAAAGCATCCGTCTTGAGTGCTATAAATTTGGCATGTGTAGATAGGTAGAAGATATTTTTCTCATCTTCAGACAAGTCTTGGCAAATTATGTGCAGAGTTTTGGTCCCTATGGAATGTTCCCATTTGATTGCTAGATTACCAAATATGATCCTAATTTTTGGAGTTGCTTCCATTGGATAAGCACGCGTGCGTTGAGGTGATCTTCCAGTTGTAGGACAGCCACAAGCTCTTGGTACACCACCATTGTGTATTGTAGTGGGGTTTCATTGGTGTTGTCTTCCATTGCCTTCTTGTTGCGCACTAGCAATTGGAGTTCAAGCTTGGAGATAATTATCTTTTGGGAGTGCATCTCATTCATTTTTTTTTGGTATTTCTTATAGATCGTTGTATATACCTCCTTAAGCTTTCTCATTTGCAAGGTGACCTTTGGCTGTTGAGGAATGTCCAGTGGTATTGGACCATTGGTCCAAGACTTGTGCTTGTGAAATGTTGGCCTCTTTAGCGGTAGCAAGTTGGTCCTTTAAAATTCTGCATTCCCTTGTAAGCTCATCAATGCTAAAGGCACGTACTGCCAAAGATTGTCTCATGTCTTCAAGCTTGTCTTTGCAATCCTGATCTCTTCTTCTTTGTGAATTAGAGTGAGTCGAGCTTGTGCCACTACCTCTGTCTACTGAGCATGTGCGAATGTTAAGGAGTTATAGTAGGTTTCTAGGATTGCCGTTGCTTGTATAACTACTGTCAGCTATGTTTGACTTTGGCGGAGGTTGGAGGTCACGTCCCTCACTGCCTTCTCTTGAGCTTGGAGAGCCTAGTTCATGCACACTTCTTCTACCTCCTTCACATCTATTGGTGCCTGAAGTGCCTTGACCTCTATTGCAATTACTTGGATTGGTCTCCGATTTCTATTGTAGTCAGTCTGTCCAATTCTCTTGCATATTCTTGCTTGGCTAAGCTAGTGAATAGTTCTGACATTTGGATCATTCGGCTAGCTCGATGTTGGAGAATGATAGACGATGATGAGGACTGGCGATACTGCTGATACAAGTGGTGCCCATGTAGCCATCTTGATGATTCTGTAGTACTTCTGGTTGGTTGTTCAAATGGTATTTCAATCGCTTGTGTACCATAGTCATACTATTGATTTAGCACTAGCTCCCTGTGGCTCATCGACTAGCATGGTGTCGATGGGTGGTTCTACTAATGATCTAGCCTCAGGCTCTGGGAAAAGCGAACTCCTGCGACCTTTGTGGACATGCCATTTAATATTCCCAAGGGTTTAGCTCGTGAATCATCGGCAAGGTGTATGTTGAAATTAGCCTTTTACATTGGTGGGAGATCCCATTCTTCATAGAGCTCCTTTGATAGGACATTTACACCTGCTCCACCATCCACTATGGCTTGGACTTCAATATATGCCTTGTGGATCAAAGGCACAGTAATGTTGCATATGTCATCTCTCTCACCCATCCGCACAGGAATATGTTTGATGTCATTCATAGATGGAGAGGGATTTGCGAGTTCAATCCATCGCTTGAAACTCTCCCAGAGATTGGGACAATTCCGTATGAGGATTACAATGGGAATTGACACAGGGCAACAACTCAAAATGCTAGAGAGTGCGGCTCCTTCAATTGACATTGCGGTACATTATGTTGTGGAGTCTGTTGTTGGAACAGAGGCTCGAGTACAGTATCATTACTTTGTGGGGCCAAGTCGTGGATTGGGTCTTGAGCTTGTTTCTCATCATCAAATTGAGCTTGTTCGTTTTGTACCCATTGTTAAAGGGCCTGAAAACGAGCCTTCTCCACTTCTGCATTTGGGTATGGAGCTTCTTTTATTTGAGGCTTGAGAGTTGATGTGGGCGAGCTCAGCTGCTCATTGCTTGGCAGAGGTGGAGCAACTTGTGCTTTCTTTTTAACAAGTCGCTTTGGTTGGATTGGAATGTTAGGGTCCTTAGTGACCTCGTTCTGTTGGCGCGTAATTACACTCACAAGTTGTGATATTACGCTTGTTGGGGACCCATACTTTGATGGTCCACCCCAATGATGCCGATTGGGATGTCAGGCTTAACCTCTATTTGTTGTGGGACTTTATTTTTCATGGGGCAATCCATATAGGCATGTCCTATGGATGAGGGCACTCTACGATCCGGT
Source organism: Dipteris shenzhenensis (assembly GCF_047967505.1). NCBI lineage: Eukaryota > Viridiplantae > Streptophyta > Polypodiopsida > Gleicheniales > Dipteridaceae > Dipteris > Dipteris shenzhenensis. The sequence goes on from NC_141608.1 coordinate 4,677,123, forward strand.
GATTTTCTCCACAATCGTAGCACTTGATTGGTGCTCGATATGTGTTGGGATGTACTTGATTTGCATAAACTGGTATTACACCCTCTACACCTTCGACATAGTACACTCGGTACTCTGATTCATACTCAAATAGTGAGTCTACTTCCTCGGCTTGTAATTGATGTATTGGAACTGCCTGAGGAGCTGGATTTGGTGCTCTTGGATATGGTCATGGATTTGAATTCTTGAGTAGTTGTGGGACTTGTGTCCGAACAAGAATACGTTATAGCCTCAGAGCTGGGGGCGCTTGTGCAAGTCCCAGTTGCCTGTACATTGGCACAGGTGCTGCTTGGTATTGTTGAGGTCGAGGCGGGTTGTTAACAACACATGTTGAAGATGCAACTGTTTTCATCATGGCTGCCACGACGCAGATATGGCACCACAACCTTGGTTGTGGATTTAGTTGTGCAGTGATCCTAGCTGAGACAAGTGAAGTTTTTGTTCCATGGTCTGCATCATCTCTTCTTTCAGCTTCATGGCCATGGCCTCTAGGCGATTTTCATTTGATCTTTTGATAGTGGAATTGGGTTTTTTCTTTTTAGAGCGCTTATCTCGTGCACTAGATTTGCAGTCATTATTGCTAATGTCAGAGTCTATCATGCCATCCTCGATGTCAATGGCTGCTGCATGAGCAGCACTGAACATTTCATAGCTACTAATCTTTTTCATATCCTTTCAGATTTTCTTCCTTAGTCCCACAATGAACCAGGCCGTGAGGCACATTGCATCGAGGCATGGGTCACATTTGGCCATTAATCTTTTCATCTTGCCCAGATACATGCGTACATATTCTCGATGGTATTGTTCGATGTTGCTTAGTTGGAGAGCGGGATCATCTTGTAGCCTCTACGCTTGAAAGCGTCTTTTAAATTCTATCTGAAGCAGGTCCCATGTGGTTCGCTCTTCCACTAGAAAGTCTAGGTACCATTTACACGCTTCATCAGTTAAGGCCATGGGAAACCAGGCCACCTTGGTTTCATGGGATTGATCTCTACCTGCTCGACATGCGACATCAAAATGCTGGAGGAAACGGGATGGATCTTGCCTACCGTTGTATTTGGGAAGTTCTAGTTTTTCCAAGGGGTGTCTGCCTTGATTGTTATTATTTCTGCGATTAAAGAAATTGTCAGCCTCTGCATCGAGGTCAATATCCCCATTATCGTCGCAATGGCATCCAACCATGTTGTGGCATGGAGGAGTTAAAGGGATTTCTTAAATTTTAGGGGGGGAATCGGGGTAGAGTATTATCGGGGGCGGTGGTTGCAACGAAGTTGTATGTGTATTTAGTGAGTGTTAGAGTCGGAGGGATTGGCCGGAGCGTAGCTGCATGCAAATTGGGCGAGAGTTGCAGAGGGTGACTCTGCCACAAGTGTGGGTGTTGATGTAGTTTTGTTTGGAGGGTTAGAGTGGTGCTAGTTTTGTAGGGACTGTCATGTTAATAATGTGCCTAAGATGGTCCCACGTGTGTAGGGAAATGTGCCGGTGCAGATGTATCATCAATCGAAGGTCACAGCATAAAGATACGAGCGAATTAGTGCGAGACGAGGACCACACAAGCGTGCAAATGGGCGAGTGCTAGGGGTACCGAAGTGGTGTTGAATGGGCTGGAAAAATGCCCCATAGTGTGGTGTTTTTGTGTGTGAATTTTTGGTTCAATCCACTTTGGGTCCCAAACGGGCAGGATACAAAGTGTTGAAGTAGGGGTAAATTTGGCCTTTTGGAGAGGGGGGGCCCTGGTCTTAAGGTTGGTGTGAATGGACTTTAAGTCCAACTGAGGGGTTTGAACCAATTTAATTATAGTTAGTCTAACTAGCTTATAACCCCCTCAATTACTATAACTAGGTAATTAGTTTAACTAACCTAACCTCTTTCACTAACTTCAGTTAGTCTACTAACTGAAGGTTAGTTAAGCTAACCTAGCTGTTAATAACTAGCCTACAGTTAACCTAACCAACCTAGGTAAAATCTAATATAACCTAAGTTAAACTAACCTAGTCTAGCTTAAACCTAACTAGGGTTGGATATAGGGTTAGGTTAGTTTTTTTAAAATAATAATTAAATATTAGTTTAAAAAAAAATTTTTTGGGGGGGGGCATCGCACTGCGGCCGACGGGAGGGGGTGGCACGTAAGAGAGGGGGGGTTTCGTTGCCAAGGGGAAGCAATGTGGAGAGGAGGGGAGGGGGGCTAGTGAGGGGAGGGGGGATGAGGCGATGCAAGCGAGGCAGGCAGGGAGGAGGTGCGGAGACGAGGCGTGGAGGCGAGGGCGTGTAGGGGAGGCAGGGCACGAGGGTGGAGCGAGCACGTAGATGAGGGGAGGAGGGGCGAGCGCTACGCATGGGCACCGCTACCCTAAGCAACAAGGGCTTAATAGATACAGGGCTTAATCCCTTGCTAATAGGATAAGGAGTGGCGACGAGGGGGGGTAGAGAGAGAGAGAGAAAGAGAGAGAGAAGAGAGAAGGGAGTAGAGAGAGAGAGAGGAGGGAGGGGGAGGGAAAGAGAGAGAGAGGGGGAAAAGAGAGAGAGAGAGAGAGAGAGAGATAGGGGGAGGGAAAGAGAGAGAGAGAGAGGGGGAAAAGAGAGAGAGAGAGAGAGGGGGGGAAAGAGAGAGAGAGAGAGAGAGAGAGAGAGAGAGAGAGAGAGAGGAGAGAGAGAGAGAGGAGGAAAAGAGAGAGAGAGAGAGAGAGAGAGAGAGAGAGAGAGAGAGAGAGAGGGGGGGGGGGGGAGAAGAGGGAGGGGGAGGGAAAGAGAGAGGAGAGAGAAGAGAGAGAGAGAGAGAGAGAGAGAGAGAGAGAGGGGGGGAAAGAAAAGAGAAGAGAGAGAGGAGGGGGGAAGGGGGTGGTGGTGGAGGGGAGATGGAGGAGGGGGGGGGGGGGAGGGTGGTGGGAGGGGGAGATGGAGGAGGGGCAGGGGTGGTGGTGGAGATGGAGGAGGGGGGGGGGGGGGGGGGGACAGGGTGGTGGTGGAGGGGGAGATGGAGGAGGGGGGAGAGTGGTGGAGGGAAATGGAGAGAGGGGGGGATTGGAAGGGGGGGGGGAAAAAGGGCGAAGGGGGAGTGGAGGGGATGGTGGTGGAGGGGGTGGTGGTCGAGGGGGGGGGGGAAGGGGAATGGAGGGAGGGGGGGAAGGGGGAATGGAGGAAGGGGGGAAATGGAGGAAAGGGGGGAAAAAGGGGGGGGGGGGGGGTAGTGGAGGGGCTGGTGGTGGAGAGAGGAATGGTGGGGGGGAGGGGGAAAAAAAGAAAAAACTTGATCGACGGAAAAGTTTAACAGAAATCCAAAGGGAGGAAGAGATGGTCACCTGAACGCTCTCCAAGTCTTCCTCAATGTAACGGGATTGTTGAGGACCAATGGACGGTGGGTGGGTGGATGGCTAGGTTATTGTTGCAAGATGGGCTCGAAGTAACTCACCATGTGAGGTAGGGCGTAGGGTGGTGGTCGATGGAGAGGGAGGAGTGTCTTGCATAGGGCTCGGAATGGGGAAGAGGATGGACTCTAGATGTGAAAGATGAAGAATGAGGGGGTGGAGTGGGTTTTTATAGGAAATGGGGGTAGGTTTAGGGTTAAACCCTAAACTTTTCCCGAGTCATAACTTTTCATGGTTAGCTCGGTTTGCTCTTCTACAAAAAGATGAAATGATCAAATTGCAACCACTACACATTCATATCCACTACCTAGCTTGATTTGTTTATCAAGTGGCTTTTTTTAAGAAATAAAGAAAATTTCTTAAGATGATAATCCAAGGGTGATGCTTGGGGTTGATATGTTTGGCTAAAGTTGGAAAAATTTTACTCTCCTTGCCTTAAGTGGTATGTACATGAAAATTCATAGTAGTTTATCTTTTACACATACCTACGTATGTTTACTCGTTTCTTGAGATGCTAGTCTCCTCGGCAATGATGCCAAATGTTGGCTCTTTCCTACAACTTCTGCAAGAAGAGCAGGGTAATCTTAGTATGTAGGGTTCCGAGGCTTTTTGCCACCTACAAATATACCGAGGTTGTCATTTGTAGTATACATGTAGCTTAGGACCTCGAGTCGTATTCCGGTGAGAGACGTAGGCTTAAGTGTGGGCATGTGTGAAAGGAACATGTATCATCATGGTTGAGGTAGTGAAGGCTTTCGCCTTCATTGGGGGTTGCAGGGTTTAGGAGAGTTTAAGGGTTAGAAGGAGGTTCCAAGGTTTAGAAGGAGGTTCCAGGTTTAGAAGGAGGTTCTAAGGTAAGAAGAGTAGGGTAATCTTTCCTACGACTTCTGCAAGAAGAGCAGGGTAATCTTAGTATGCAGGGTTTCGAGGCTTTTTGCCACCTACAGATATACCGAGGTGTCATTTGTAGTATACATGTAGCTTAGGACCTTCGAGTCGTATTCCGGTGAGAGATGTAGGCTTAAGTGTGGTAAGCAAACATAGTGCATGCATGTGTAAAACGGAACGTGTATCATCATGGTTGAGGTAGTGAAGGCTTTCGCCTTCATTGGGGGTTGCAGGGTTTAGAGGAGTTTAAGGGTTAGGAAGGAGTTCCAAGGTTTAGAAGGAGGTTCCAGGTTTAGAAGGAGGTTCTAAGGTAAGAAGAGTAGGGTAATCTTTTCTACGACTTCTGCAAGAAGAGCAGGGTAATCTTAGTATGCAGGGTTTCGAGGCTTTTTGCCACCTACAGATATACCGAGGTTGTCATTTGTAGTATACATGTAGCTTAGGACCTCGAGTCGTATTCCGGTGAGAGATGTAGGCTTAAGTGTGGTAAGCAAACATATAAAAGGAACGTGTATCATCATGGTTGAGGTAGTGAAGGCTTTCGCCTTCATTGGGGGTTGCAGGGTTTAGGAGGAGTTTAAGGGTTAGAAGGAGGTTCCAAGGTTTGAAGGAGGTTCCAGGTTTAGAAGGAGGTTCTAAGGTAAGAAGAGTAGGGTAATCTTTCCTACGACTTCTGCAAGAAGAGCAGGGTAATCTTAGTATGCAGGGTTTCGAGGCTTTTTGCCACCTACAGATATACCGAGGTTGTCATTTGTAGTATACATGTAGCTTAGGACCTCGAGTCGTATTCCGGTGAGAGATGTAGGCTAAGTGTGGTAAGCAAACATAGTGCATGCATGTGTAAAAGGAACGTGTATCATCATGGTTGAGGTAGTGAAGGCTTTCGCCTTCATTGGGGGTTGCAGGGTTTAGGAGGAGTTTAAGGGTTAGAAGGAGGTTCCAAGGTTTAGAAGGAGGTTCCAAGGTTTAGAGAGAGATTACAAGATTAGAAGGAGAATCCAAGGTTCAAGGTAGAACTCATGGTGGAGAACTCGTCTCCCTCATAGATCATGGAGGTTAAGGTTTGAGGAACTAAGGGTTTAGGAGGAGCATAGAAGTGGAGAGGAATAAGGTGTAAGAGCATGGGGGAAAGAAGAGAGAGGAGGGAGGAGGAGAAGGAGGAGGAGGAGGGAGAAGGAGGAGAAGGAGGAGGAGGGAGAAGGAGGAGGAGAAGGGAGGAGAAGGAGGGAGGAGAAGAGGGAGAGGATGGGTTGCAAGGTTAGAGGAGAGGAGAAGAGGATTTGCAAGGTTAGAACATGCTTTTGGACATGGAGTGCAAGGAAGCATGGACACTTGAGACAATTACTTGGAACACCAAAGTAGAACTCAACACAATGCCCCAAAGATTATGGGCTTCATTCCATTATGGGATATTTATACAAGTTGGAGAGCTTCTCTCTCTGCATGTAGGAATTGTAAGACATTCTCTCTCTACATGTAGAACTTGCATATAGAAGTTGCATATAGGAGGTACAAGTTGCATGTAGGAGTTGCATGTAGAACTCACATGTAGGAGTTGCATATAGGACTTGCATGTAGGACTTGCATGTAGAAATCGCATGTAGAGCTCGCATGTAGGAGTTGCATGTAAGACTTGCATGTAGAACTCGCATGTAGGAGTTGCATGTAGGAATCGTATGTAGAACATGCAAGTTGGATTACTAAGAGGGATTATTTCTAGCCTTATGCAAGTACAAGCAGAGCTTTGTCGCTACTCTACACACACATTCTGTGCTACCTAAGTCCATGTTGGCACAGAGACAACAAATAAATATAGAAGAAATTACAACCAAAGAATTTTATAAGACAATCCCAAACATGTTCAATTGACAAGAGTACTTGAAAATCTAATCAATGTACAATAGTATGCTTGCTAAATTTTTAAGGCTTATGTTGATTACTGAAGTGCATCTATTATGCTTGGAAAGGTGCTTATTGAAGGCTTTACAAAAGGGGAATTAATGATAGGTCTGTGATGTATTTATTGGTCCTCCTATAAGAGCTCCTTCACCTTTTTGAGATCAATTTAGGCCCACTTTATGTTATTATTAATTAATCATCGATATATTAGTTTTGGCATTTTAAATGTTGAGGCCTAATCTCAAGTGTATATGCGTGAGTGTGTGTGTGTGTGTGCATGTGTGTGTGTGTATGTGTGTGTGTGCGTGCGTGAGTGCGTGTGTGTGTAACTAATTAGTTAATTAATTATTTTTATATTAGTTGATTAATGCATATGTGTGTGTGTGTGTGTGTGTGTGAGAGAGAGAGAGAGAGAGAGAGAGAGAGAGAGAGAGAAACTAGTTAAATAGTTAATTAGTTAACTAATTAATCAACTAATATGTTAAGTAGTTTAGTTAGTTAATTAGTTAACTAACTAATATGTTAATTAGTGAATTAACATATTATTTAACGTCTTAACTAATAGGTTACTTAACTAATTTGTTAATTAGTTAATTTTTGTGTGTGTTACTAGTTAACTAATTTAGTTGATTAGTTAATATGTTAATTAGTTAGTTAACAAAGATGTTGAGAAGTTAACTAATATTTTAATTAACTAATATGCTAAGTAAAAACCTAAGGCTATGTTTAATAAAGCAAGAAACGTAAAAGACTTTTAGGTTGAATGTTTAGCTAAAATTCGCAAACCACCACGCTTCCCTCCCTTCTACTTGACCGCGGCTGTTGGGTCTACTGCCTTGGCTGTTGGGACTTGGGAACTCGTTTGGGGCTGTGAGCCTGCGAATCCACAAATCAATAACTTGGGAAGTTGGAACTGTTGCCGTTGATCTTCTCGACTGCTGCTGGCGGAGCAGCGTCCTTGTCCTAAGGAGCGAACGAGCTGGGAGGAGGAGCTGAAAAGTTGTGGGGTTCGGATGATGCCGCTGGTGGTGGAGCTGGTGCTGACGGTGTTGATGGTGATGAGACGGCTGCTGCTGCTGCTGTAGCTGATGAGTGTTGATGGAGAAGCATTATCCAGGAGCCCCACATACGACCCCAGAGCCGAGAGTCGAGACGTTCGCATGCGAGGAGCTGGGAGTTGCATCGTTTCCGCGATACTGTTGCTGCTTGCAACGCGAATCCTTTTGGAAAGTCTGCCCTCACAGAAATCCTCTTGGCCTCGGGGATCGAGGTGCCTACACGAATCTCTCTCTCTCTCTCTCTCTCTCTCTCTCTCTGACGGCATGCTCTCTCTCCTTGTCTCTCTTGCTCAGTCAGCCTGTTATCTGTGTCAGTCACTCCCTGTTTCGTGCTTGGAAGCCCACCATTTCATCAACGCAATAAGGCGTTGCAACTCGCGTTTCTCTTATTCAGACTAGGCCTAAACTTATCAGAAGAGAGAATAGACCCTTCCAAACAACTTGAATGATGGATTCGGTCCACTGGAAGAATGAACGATTTCAATGTGTTGTGGGCATGGAGAGAGAGATTTAAGAGAGCTATTGACAGCGTTTTCTTGCAGCTTGAGATTGACGCTAGGGGGGAGGTCGATGAGCAACGTCAACAAAAGAATTCAACGATGCTAGTGAACCTCAGCAGGAACGTGAGGCTGCAGAGTGCACTCACAAAGCTTGCGTTTGGATGACCATCTGCGAAACGGCAGGCCATCTCCCAGATCTGGCTCTTCTCCAAACGGGATAGGGTGTGCCACGTGAGAAATTCCTTCATACAGACACAAGAAATGCTAAATTCTGCAGAGAATCGCTCACCCAGGGCTATCCTTGATTGTTAAAACTTCTTGCATCGGCTTCCCTTTGATCTATTCGGTGGGCAGCAGCATGCGTTGCAGTAGTTTTAGGAGTGGTGGAGGGCACGGTGCTTCTCTCTCTCTCTCTCTCTCTCGCTCGCTCGCTCACGGCGTTCTCTCCTGGCTCTGTCACAACTCTCTCTCTCTCTCTCTCTCTCTCTCTCTCTCTCTCTCCTTGAAAATTTCAAACTCTTTAGGATTTCAAATTTCGAAAGAAATTTTCAAATTTCAAACTCTCTCTCTCTAGTTTCAAATTTCAATTTAAAAATGAACTTGCTGTTAAATTTTATATGTAAATTTGAAATAAATACATAAAAATGTATTTATATATATATATATATATATATATATATATATATATATAAAAGATCATAAGAATTCTTAGCATTAGGAAGTCCTTGATATTCTATTTATACACACACATAACATATATACATATTCATACATGTATTTTTTAATATAAATGAACATATATAAATATAAATGTAAATATATATATATAAAATATCATAAGAATTCCTAGCACTAGGAAGTCCTTGATATTCTATTCACACACACACACACACACACACAACATATATACATATTTATACACATATTTTTTAATATAAATGAACATATACAAATATAAATATATATATACATATATACACACTAAGGAACCTTCATTTTGATCAACGGTTGGGTGCCTTTAAAATTCACCTTACACTCATTTCATTTTGAATGGATTAAAAAGGTTAGCTCATTAGCAAATGCTTGACTTAATGTATGTGGTTTTTAAATTTGAATGACTAAATCATGAAAATTGATGCTCCATTAATCTCCCATAGAGAATGGATAAATGTGGACCAACGAGAATGATAAATAAATATGGTAGTGTTATGTGATAATCTCTTAATGACGCTTGAATTGTCACTAGAGTGTGTTAAGTTTTTTCTCATTTATATGAATGCATGAGTATTTATGTGGAAACCTTGAATTTCATTAAGGGTTGGGGACCGTGGAATTCGTAAAACACCTTAGAAGCTCTTGACTATTTGTTTAAGATAACATTTTTAGAGATTGTCCCTTTCAAATTAGAACACATAGATTGGACCTCAATGGTACATTTGTTGGTTTAACTATATCCAATTCTCCACAGGCCCACGTGGGGAATGGTACCAGTACCATTCTCCATAAATCCTCATGGATATTGGCACCAAGTCCATTCTCTACACATCCACATGGAGAATGGCACCAGTGCCATTCTCCAGAAACCCACATGGAGGTTGATACCATTGCCATTGTGCATGTGGGATTATGGAAAATGGCACTTGGCCACTCGGGGGGGTCACTCATCATATGTAACCCTATCACGTGAGTTCAACAAAAGGATATTTTTTATTTCTAAAATTTACAGAAATAAATATACATAAGGGACTATTTAAAATAGTTTTGGAAAAAATTTACAGATTTGTATAGAAAAGGGGTACATTTTATTAATGAAAAATTTACACAGATAAGGGATTTTAGAAATATGCCTTGAACGCACGTGGTATAGAGGGTTTATACATAGTGACCCCCCCGAGCTTGGCCAATATCCATGTGTGTAGCAATTTTCAAATTTATATGGAGATTGGCACTAGTGCCATTCTCTAGAAACCCACATGGAGAATGGCAGGAGTGCCATTGTCCATAAACATACACAGAGATTGGCACACGTGCCATTCTCTACACACAACAAGATTGGCACGAGGGTCATTCTCTAGGTGGAATTGTGGAGCATGGTACTAGTGCCAATCTCCATGTTGGTTAATGGAGAATGGCACCACTATCATTCACTTGGGGGGGTTACTCATCATATGTAACCCTATCATGTGAGTTCAACAGAAGGATATTTTCTATTTCTAAAATTTACAGAAATAAATATACATAAGGGACTATTTAAAATAGTTTTGGAAAATTTTTACAGATTTGTATAGAAAAGGGATACATTTTATTAATGAAAAAATTTACAGATAAGGGATTTTAAATATAGGCCTTGCACGCACGTGATATAGAGGGTTTATACATAGTGACCCCCCCGAGATCATTCACCACAAATTGACGTGGAGATTGGCACTAATGCCATCCATAATCCCATTTTCCATAAACCCACATGGAGATTGGCACTAGTGTCATTCTCCACAAACCTAGATAAACAATGGCACTGGTGCCTTATAGCTAAATTCCATAGTTAACAGTTGCAACATGATATGTCTTTCACATTGGGTAGAATGAATGAATAACTGGTTTTTGGTATATGATGTGTCTCCTAGGGGGACCACTATGTAAAAAACCCTATATAGCACGTGTGATCAAGGGGTATTTAAAACAACCCCTACCTGCATATTTTTTTATCTATACACACCTCTTCTGTAAATTTTGGGGTGTGCTTTTATGTAAAGAACCCTATATAGCACGTGTGATCAAGGGGTATTTAAAACAACCCCTACCTGCATATTTTTTTATCTATACATACCTTTTCTGTAAATTTTGTGGTGTGCTTTTATGTGCTTTTATATGCTTTTTTGTGTACTTATTTGTGCTTTCATGTGCCTTTGTGGGAGCTTTGTGGTGTGCTTTTGTGAGCTTTTATATTCCTAGTTGGCTCTTTGGTGCTTTCATGTGCTTTGTGGTGTTATTTTATGTGCTTTTATATGCTTTTTTGTGCTTTCATGTGCTTCTGTGTGCTTTTATATTCTTGGTTGTGATTTTTTGTGCTTTCATGTGCTTTTGTGGTATACTTTTGTGTGCTTTTATATTCTTGGTGTGCTTTTGTGTGCATTTTTGTGCTTTTGGTGTGCTTTTATGTGCTTTTATATTCTTGTTTGTGGTTTTTTGTGCTTTCATGTGCTTTTGTGGTGTGCTTTTATGTGCTTTTATATTCTTGGTTGTGCTTTTTTGTGCTTTCATGTGCTTTTATGTACTTTTCATGTGCTTTTGTGTGCTTTGATATTCTTTGTGTGCTTTTATATGCTTTTTTTGCTTTCATGTGCTTTTGTGGTGTGCTTTTGTGTGATTTTATATTCTTAGTGTGCTTTTATATGCTTTTTTGTGCTTTCATGTGCTTTTCTGTGCTTTTATATTCATTGTGTGCTTTTATATGCTTTTTTGTGCTTTCATGTGCTTTTGTGTGCTTTTATATTCTTGGTTGTCCTTTCATGTGCTTTCATGTGCTTTTATGATGTGCTTTTATGTGCTTTTTTGTGCGTTCATGTGCTTTAGTGTGCTTTTATATTCTTTGTGTGCTTTTATATGCTTTTCTATGCTTTCATGTGCTTTTGTGGTGTGCTTTATACTGTGTCATTTTTTGCTGATGGAAGCATAAGTAGTGTTGGAGGTGATGACGGGGCAGGGAAAGAATCTGGGACATGGGGGAGAAATACGGAAGAGTGTTAGTTGTGTAAGGGGGCAGAGGGGAGGGAGGCAAGAAGTGGGCAAATGGTTTGAGCAGCTTGGTAATCCTCGAGGGTAGGATTAGCAAGGGAAGGGAAGAAGCTAGGTGTGAGGGGCTCGTAAGTTTGTGACTGTTGGGTTAGTTCTAGATTTTGCAAAACATTGGAATTCATTCTGGAGGTCCCATGTGACCTCGATAGCCATTTGCCTCCACTCAATTTCAATCCCAATGAACAGGTCAATGCTGAGATTACAAGCCGACTCTATCAAAGAGTGATCTTCTTAGAAGCATGCCACATATCTCTATTCGAACAAATGGTGAATACAGGCTACCTGGAAACTGAGCAAAAATTGTATGGTGCCAAGGCTTTATAGCAGGATTGACTGGCATGGCACAAGTTCCACAGCCACTGAACTAAAGGCATGGCAATCTGGCTACATGCTCGCAATAAGCCATAACCCGAGGACGGGTTATAAAATGGATCCAAGAGTATGTTGTCTCTATGCCAACATGGACTTAGGTAGAACAAAATGGTCTGTGTAGAGTAGCGGCAAAGCTCCGGTTGTACTTGCATAAGGCTAGAAATAATCCCTCTTAGATATCCAACTTGCATATTCTACATGCAAGTTTTACATACGATTCCTACATGCCACTCCTACATAACACACTATTTAAAAATTTTGGACTTTCTCTCTTGGTTTGGACTTTTTTTTGGAGCATATCCTCTCCACTAAACTTCACTTAGTGAGCTAAAGAATTCGGTTTTTTAGAGCACTAAATGGGTCACTTATATACAAATATGGCCTTATTAAGCTAAAAAGTCAAGTGGTGACCTCTAATTTAAAAAAAAAAGGCTCAGTGAAGCTATAATTCCCAAACTCATGCATGGTGTCCCCATCCAATAACTATAATAATTATAATAGTAGTCTCCTAACTCAAGTTCAATTTTAACACTATGAAATGAAAATATGACACCATATGAAAAGAGTTTGTTGAATTCAACATATAAGTGGTGTATAGATACACCAATTTTTTGTAAAAAAAGAGTTTGTTGAATTCAATATATAAGTGGTGTATAGATACACACTTTTTTTGAAAAACAAACCATACAATAAATTATCTTATTGGTGGTGTATAGATACACCATTTGTATGGAAAAAAGCATACAAAACATTATCTTATGCATCTGAATCTCGTTCAGAGTCATCAGATTCATGTAATGTATTTGCCCTTGATGGGTCAAGTCTTGCCAAATGATGTTTAATATGGACACGACTTGGATCAGGGATTGTGATACATTTTTCAAAATTGTATCCATGCTTCTTTTTAAAACTTCGTGTCCTCGATTTCTAGTAATGAATAATGCTACTGACTTCCACCTCTATTAATCCCTCATTATTTGGAACCCATTCATGTTTCTTTTACAAGCATCCCTCATAGAGTTGTTTTATTGTATATCTTCTCCGAAGATTTTTCAATGGCTTTGGTTCATACCATAAAGCTGTAAATGTTATAGGAGTTCCCTTGTCATCCCTTTCTATCTTAGCAACCTTTGCAACCCAAATTGGGCCACCTTGGTCATCCAACTCTGAACCTAGATCAGATGCCCAAACTGTAACAAATAGACCCTCTTCAATCTTATTAGATGGTATAAACTCTAGTAAGGGTTTTTCTCCCTTCCTGCCACAATATTTTTGAGGTAAAAGGCATTCCTCTGCTTCCTCCATATCTACTAACATATTTATATCCAAAGAAAAACTTGGTGACCTAGCTTGTTCCGGCCAAAAGGATTCACAGTATTCAATGCTCATTAAGTTTTCTTGTCTTTGTAAAGATTGGATAAGTGCTTCACTTGATTTAATTGTCTCCAAATTCTTAGTTGATTGCTCAGGATATTTTTACATCATACTTTGAAGATGTTTAATAAAGGCTTTCAAGCCTTTCATTTCATCTATGTCAAGTGATTTGTTTTTTGCAAGAACAAATCTAGTTTCCTCCAATGTGTGAAACCGAAAGTAGTGTGGATTTGTGTGTCCTATTAGGGCATCATCTCCTCTTTGTAAATGTGGCTCTATGAATGCTCTCTAATCTACTATCCTCTCTAAGATAGCCACTTCTGATTCTTCCTTGCGAGAACCTCCAATTTTTTTCCCAATTCAAAATAACATATCCTCCATTGTCAAAACATCCATTGCCTTCAACTCACCAGAGATAACACCGAAGATTTGATCTATGTCTTCATGTGTATGGCCGACAAGAAGAAAGCCAACTTCCACTTCTTCAAATATTTTCAAACAAACCAGCATAGAGCATAAAGCAAATATATATTTATTCTTGTTCTCTCTCCAACAATTATCGGCTTGTATTTGCAATGTGTTAGGCAAACATCCGTGAGCATCTCTGACCTTTCTTATTGCTTTCATGATTGATGTAACAACCTGGTTACTATCATGGTCATGCAAACTATCAATCCATACATCACAAAAGATTCGGTATCCATGTACTAATACTCCACACAAGTGTGTTTTTAGTCCATGTTTGCCCTCCAATGCCGGTGGGATATGTCTATATCATGGAAAAGTGGTTGCATTCTGGTCCATGCCATCAATGGTGATGCACATGGACTTATCGACATGTGAAATAGCTTCCTCTCTCCAAGAAGCATACAACTTTTGAGCATCCTGCACATGACGTAAATGGATTGATCGCCATTTAATATATCTTCCTCGCTGCTACTCACATTTACTATGTTCAATGGCATTTTTTAATTCATCACATGTCTTACATTTTGACATCCTTTGCTTTGATGGTGTCTTGACATGGTAAAAATCTCTACGCCAAATTTTGTACAAGGTTGGTTGTGAAATCATGCTCTCGTCTTTGTCTTGTAAAGTTTTATTGACAGTTTCTAGGACGACCTTCTTTGTCATTCCCAAAGGAAGATGTTGTTGGCATTTGACACGTCCATCAAGCATTGTTTGTTGAAGATGAGGCTGCGGTAATGCATGGTCTTCGAGAACTTGCTTTAATGTTGCGGTTGCATTTATAGTGCTTCCATGGCATTTAAGCTTATAGGTATTTCCATGAATTGTATGAATAACTTTTTCTTTCACCTCTGCCCAGATGGTCCAGTATGTGCCATGTGATAGTCAAGTTAACCATTGATATCCTCGACTGCAAATGGGTCTCCCATTAACCATGGGTTTCAATCTAGGTTTACAGTGTCTTGTGCTCAAATCTTGATTAGTACCTTGATGAAGAAAGCATGAAAACTCTTGAAGAAGATAGTTATGTCTATTAGGCACTGTCTTACTCCAAATACCAAGGCGTATGGCTGCACAATCATCTTTCCCAACTTTTCTAATGCAAAGTCTCTTGCAACAAACTCGCATAAGCATCCTTTCCATATTCTCCTCGGATAGCATCACATGTCTCTTTGGTTCTGGAATTAATGCCATGATTCTTCGCCTCTTCACACTCACATACTTTCTTTTTGTAAATAGTGTCTTGCATTTTCTAGTTGTAAGACCATCAAACCTCGAATCCATTTCCCTTGAATCTTCATCTTTTTAATCAAATGCTGTGTGGGCTGGAGAACTATTTGATACGTTATAATATCTTGGAAATGGCAATCTGGTAGACATGTTCATTGATGTCAATTTGTTGCCAATGCCTCTTGAATTTTGTGGTTGAACTGTTTCTCCTTCGTAACTCAAGATTCTCCCATCTATATTCTCTGGCATGCTAGCAACAATATTACGAACAACATGACAAGTCTCAGATTCTCTGCCCCTTTTGCCTTGTGTTCGAGTGGTAACATCATGATCATTGTCACTAATATCATCAATTCCTGTTATTGCATCACTTATCCCATTGATCTTTGCATGCATTTTTCTTTGTGGTCCCATCTTATTATTCTTAACACAAGACAAGTCTTCTATATCAATAAGCATGTTTGAGTCACTTGCAGCACAAGATAAGTCTTCTATACCAGTGAGCCTATTCGAGTCACTTGCAACACAGGACAAGTCTTCTATACTTGTGAGCCTATTCGAGTCACTTGCAACACATGACAAGTCTTCTATACCAGTGAGCCTGTTCCAGTCACTTGCAACACAAGACAAGTCTTCTATACCAATGAGTATATTTGAGTCACTTGCAACACAAGAAACCTTTTCCACATCAACATCTGTTACTATAATGTCCTCAATACCTGTGAGCATGCCACTATGATACTCTTGATTACTACTATAGCTTCTTACCAATTTGGATCCCATTTGTGTTATAGTCTTTTTCTTCTGATAATATTCCGTTGTGTCTTCCATGACATTGAAGGAAACTGTCTTGGGCAAACTTGATTTCAAGAAAGCTAACCCCCATTTACAAGTACTATGTGAGAAAGTGCGGATCGTGCTCTCCTAGTGTGGCATGGAATTAGCAAAATATCAAGGGGGATCAAACCATATAAGAAACTCCATGAGAGAGACATACGATAGGCAATACTCAATCTATTCCAATGTGTTATTCTCAACCATACATGATAGGCCTCTTATATAGAGAGTGCCCTTTGAATAGTCAACACATGTGTGATCCTCTCATCCACATCTCTCCTTGTGGATATCCTCAATCCACATCTCCACATCTTGTAGTCCACATCCTAGGGTGGCTACTTTAATTCTTTCCTATACCATACCTTAGCCCTTTAATCTATGTGCTCATGGCACCATATCTCTCAACACCTCCCCTTGGTGCCATAATCCTTTGGCTACTACAAGGTGGTCAGATGTGAGTTACATTCCATCACCTCCCCTTAGTGCATGCATTGCTACTTAAGGTGGTCAAGTGTGGCTTTTACATGTCAATACCTCCCCTGGGTGCTTTCATAGCTACTCTCAGGTGGTCAGGCTTGATTACAAAAATATAGGCAAGGTTGGCAAGGTTTTTGCTTTTCAATACATTCCATTGATGTCACCTTTTGGCTCATGGCTTGATGACGATGCGTTTGCTTCTTTGTTTGGTGTAGCCACCTGCATGATGCTTTGTTCTTCCATGTGCCTTGATGCTTTGTGTGTGGATGCCATGTTTCGGGCTATGGTCATCTCATGCACTTGTGCTTTTGGCATGCTTTCTGCATTCATGCGTTGCTTTACCATTTGTTGCAAAGGTCTTACCAATTGATTACTTTCAATATTGGCAGTGTCTAATTGCATACAGTGATTCTGATCTTACAAGTGCGTAGAGCATGAAAAGACAATCACTTTTCCTTTTTGGAGCATGTCCAAATTCTTCCTAGATTGGAAGTTATAGCTTGTCGAAGTTTGATCGAGAAATGGCTCTTAATGATGAGGCACAGGGATTCCACATGCAAAATTCAAACTGTGCTTGTCAAGGGGCTATATGCTTAGGTGGCACTATGCCACGTGGCAACCTTTAACTAAATCAATTAACCCAAAGTTTTAACAAACCTAACGATGGTCAATTTTTAATCTTGACACATGTCAAACTCCTAACCATAGGCTAACCTAAGGTTACCTAGGCTTTAGAGAAAATGTAGAGAAGATTCCGTCGTCATCACTGCGCCGCTTTGTTTCTTCTCCCACCTTGCTCTCTGACTTTCGGCATTCGTTCGCCATAACCGATGGATCGTTTGATTGCAAGGGGGATTGGGTAGCTCCCTGCTGCAGATTTTTGGAAAGTAGCATCGTAGGCGAAGGGGGCACAATCGCCCCTGACTTTCTCGGTTCAGGTGATCGGAGAGCGGCTTGCAGACACCATCTTCGAACTTAACAAGATCAGGCTCCAAGATGTGTACATCCAAATTCAAAGAGCGATGCCTTGGCTCCTTATCCCAGCATGCAGAAGCAATGCCTAGCTCCATAGATGAGTGAGCGACCCTCGGACTCTCCTGGTCGACTTGCTGTAGACATTATAGTCTTGTGGGATTTTGTCTCCATTGCTAGCAAGGCCGGAGGTTTGCTCTGCTCTTTTAAAATTCAAACATGCTAGGCTACTGTAGCTGCGTAGGTCGATGCAGATAGGAGCTTTCTTGGTTGTGGAATCATTTCCGTGGTAGCTTTGTGGGCAAACGATTTCTCCTCCACTCAGATGCCTTCGGGAGCCTTCATTCCCTGCTTGCCTCAAGGAATTCCCCGAGCGGCGTCGTATGTGCCATCGCTGCTCCAGCCACCACTTAGTTCAAAGCCGTCCCTGCAAATCGGTCAGTGCTGCAGCACCGTGGAAGCGCAAGAAAATCTCATTGCCAAACCCCCTGTTGAGGAAAAATCCAGCACAGCGATGGATGTACTCGACTTTGAGCATGGCGTTTGTATTCCCTTTAGAAAGTACACACCAGAAGGGCTGAACTCTTGGCAGCAGACAACTTTCTCCTAGATTCTTTCTTTATCTCTCAAAGGACTTGAGGGATAGAATTCTATTAGTTCTCGACCTCGCTCACAAAATACGATGGGAGAATAAAAAATCTCTCAACTCTTAATCTAAAACTAGAACTAACCTAGGAGAAAAACATGAGCTCCTAAGGCATGCCTACAATTGATCTAGGAGGCTAGACCTAAGCTCTGATACCATGAGAAAGTGTGGATCGTGCTCTCCTAGTGTGGCATGGAATTAGCAAAATATCAAGGGGGATCAAACCATATAAGAAACTCCATGAGAGAGACATACGATAGGCAATACTCAATCTATTCCAATGTGTTATTCTCAACCATACATGATAGGCCTCTTATATAGAGAGTGCCCTTTGAATAGTCAACACATGTGTGATCCTCTCATCCACATCTCTCCTTGTGGATATCCTCAATCCACATCTCCACATCTTGTAGTCCACATCCTAGGGTGGCTACTTTAATTCTTTCATATACCATACCTTAGCCCTTTAATCTATGTGCTCATGGCACCATATCTCTCAACACTATGAACTTGTAGTTGAGACATAGTATTATGGACATCTAAATGTGAAGTACTATCCATTGCATTTTGAATGACACCTACACTAGTCAACTTAATTATCTCCACTATACAGAGAAAACTCTTAGCATAGCCCTTAAAGTTGCCAATTGCTAAAACTACTCCGAAGCAAGATAACATCTCTACTTTTTCCCCCTCAAAATAAGTTTTCTTGATATCTTGAAAGTATGTCTTTGGAACAATTTTGTCTTGGTCCCAGAGTGTTCTGTGTGCTTGCATATCAAATATGTCACATTGTAAGATATCTCCCAACGTTTCAAAGTCTCCATGTGGATATTTTAAATGTACTTCAAGATTTACAACGTTGGTGATTATCACTACACATCTTCTCTCACCACAACATTGGAAATGACACACATTCATAGGATCAAGACTATGAATTCATCCAAAAGCCACCACTTCATTCTTCTTATATAACACCACATCCATACCCTCTGTTAGGGCGAATACCTGTTTTATGTACAAAAATAGATTAGCAACTCAAAATGAACATAATAAATAATCATTGAGCTTATTATTACTTAATAAGTTCTATATCAAAACTAGCAGAGAAGGCATTAAACCTAAACCCTACATCCTAAACTTTAAATAATTAATACCAAAACATCTTAACCACTGTAAATCCTAAACTTTAAACATTTAATTCCTAAACCCTAAACCCTAAATCCTAAACTCCTAAACAATAGGGTTTCGTGTTTATGATTATGTTTTTAGGGTTTAGGGTTTAGGATTTAGGGTTTAAAATCTAGGGTTTAGGGTTTAGGATTTAGCATTTAGGGTTTATGATTATTGTTTTAGGGTTTAGGATTTAGGATTTAGGTTTTAGGGTTTAGTATATAAGATCATGAGCTTAGAGTCTAGAATCTAAGGTTTAGAATTGAAAATTAGGTTTTAGAATTTAAGTTATAGGGGTTAGGGTTTAAGGTTTAGGGATTATAACTGTTATATAAGTTTAAGAGCTTAGATTGTATAACCTAAGATTTAGGAAACTTTAGAATTTAAGATTTAGGGTGTAAGATTTAAGATATACAGACTATATAAAATATGCATTCTAAAGTATTTAGTTTAGATATATATAGACTATATGTTATATGCTTTCCAAAGTGTTTTGTTTATAGGTACGATCCATTGCAAAGGCTTTACTTTAAGTAAGTATAAGTCTACCTAGTCAAAGTATCCTACTCATTAGGGACAAGCACATAGGCTAAAAGCACATCGATTCATATTTTCTTACATTCATGCTGCATGGTGTATCAGAAGGTACGATCCTTTGCAAAGGCTTTACTTAAGTAGTTATAAGTCTACCTAGTCAAAGTATCCTACTGATTAGGGACAAGTACATAGGCTAAAAGCACACTGATTCATATTTTCTTACATTCATGCTACATGGTGTATCAGAAGAAATGAAAAAGTATGTGATAAGAAATATTCAGAAGAAATATGTATTCCATATCATGGATACCATGGATATCTGGTGGTTGCTAAAGTAAAAAAATGATATGGATGCAATGATACTGTAGTCTTCTAGATTCTATGGTTTTAAATACCTACCTTACAAATACATTATCTAATTTTTCATTCTTCGACTAACTAACAAGTATTATACACATGGAATAAAAGCATACATGCTAAAAGTAAGTGTGTAAAATTTAATATTTTCTTATTTTTTAAATTAATTCAATTCTTTTATTGACTACTTTTTAAAATTGAAAGGTTATTAGTATATAATCTACATAATTTTAAATGTTATTAATGTATAATATTAATTATTTATATATTTATTTAAATTTATATAATAATTAATTTATATTTATATTAGTTTTTAAGTTAATAATGTATAGAATAGCAATATATTCACTAATTTTTCATTGTTTTAAGAGTAAGTATTATATAAAGCACATATGCTAGAAGACCTCCCTTTCAAGTTATATTTTTTTAATTAATGTATTTATATAATAATTATATAATATTTATATTAATTTATAGATTAATAATATATATTTTTAGCAAAATTATATTTTAACATTAGTTAATAAAATTTTATTATATTATGGAGTAAAAATATTATAAATGGATTTCTTATATTAATAAAGTGTCATGAGAAGAGTTTTTTGGAAAGATTTATGATTAAATTTTGTTTTGAAGTTGTTGCGTACGCAATAGGTAGGGACATTTGAGTGGTTTTGAGGTTGAGAGAGAAATTTGTAATAAAGTGTCGTGAGAAGAGTTTTTTGGAGAGATTTATGATTAATTTTTGTTTTGAAGTTGTTGCATACGCAATAGGTAGGGAGGTTTGAGTGGTTTTGAGGTTGAGAGAGAAATGTGTAATAGATTGTTTTTTTTTTAAAGGAGTTTTTTGGAGAGATTTATGATTAAATTTTGTTTTGAAGTTGTTGCGTACGCAATAGCTAGGGAGGTTTGAGTAGTTTTGAGGTTGAGACAGAAATTTGTAATAGATTGTTTTTTTTTATTGATGTGTTTTTTGGAGAGATTTATGATTAAATTTTGTTTTGAAGTTGTTGCATACACAATAGGTAGGGTTTGAGTGGTGTTGAGGTTGAGAGAGAAATTTGTAATAGATTGCTTTTTTTTTTTTGAGGAGTTTTTTGGAGAGATTTATGATTAAATTTTACTTTGAAGTTGTTGCGTACGCAATAGGTAGGGAGGTTTGAGTGGTTTTGAGGTTGAGAGAGAAATTTGTAATAGAATAGGTTAGGAGAGAAATTTCTGAAAATAGGTTGTAAGAGTTTGAGGTATAGAGGAAAATTTGTGGAAAAAAAGATTTAATGCAAAAATGGTTTTTTAAGTTGTTGTGTACACACAAGTTTTTGAGAAAAGGATCGGATTTGAAAAAAAATCAAATTTATAAAAACTTGATTCTTAGAAGTTCTTGCGTATGCAATAGGTTAGAAATGATCTCTTGCAACATTTTGAAAATTTTTGAGAATCCTGCAACAGGTTGATGAGAGGAGAGAAGCGTGGAGTGTAAACGAATGATCTTTGAATGAAAGAGAGAATGAAGAATGTTCTACTTATAGTGAACCTAAAAGAACTAAAAAAACTTTAAAAACTAAAAAAAGCTGACTTGACCTAAAAGCTACCCATTTCTTATAAAACTCTACTTCTCCTCATTCTCTCTCACAACTTTCCTGGAGCTCCACCACCTCTCCACCCAGGTACTCCCTCCCTCCCTCTCGAGTCCCTTCCTCTCGTCCCTCCCCTCCTGCTTCCCATCCCCTCTTGTCTCGCTTCCTCTCTCCCCTCCCTTTCCCCTCTCCTCCCTCCCCTCCCTTGCCCTCCCCTCCCCCTCCCTTCCCCTCTCCTCCCCCTTCTTCTCCTGCTTCCTCTCTCCCCCTCCCTCCCCCTCTCCTCTCGCTTCTCCCCTCCCTCCTCTGGCTTCCTCTCCTCCCCTCCCTTCCCCTCTCCTCCCCCTTCCCCTCTCCTCCCTTCCCCCTTCCCCTCTTCCCTGCCTTCCCTTCCGCTCCCCCTCCATTCCCCTCCTCCCCTCCCTGCTGGCCCTTCCCCCTCCCTTCCTCTCCCTCCGTCTCCCCGCAGGCCCCTCCCTCCCTGCCGTCCATCGCTTCCCCCCCCTCCCCACGGCCCCTCGCTCCCCTTCCCCACCGTCCCTCCCGGAAGGGGAGGGGAAGGGGTAGGGGCAGGGTGGGGGCAGGGGGAGGGGAGGGGAGGGGCAGGGGAAGGGGAGGGGCAGGGGAGGGAGCGGGCATGGGGCAGGGGGGCGACGGCGAGGGGAGGGGGAGGGGGAGGGGGCGGGGCGATCGAGGGGAGGGGGAGGGGGGGGCCCCCTGTTGCATGCGCAACAGGTGGGGGGGGATCCCCCCCCCCACCTGGGGGGGCCCCCCTCCACCTCCCGCCCCACCCCCTCCCGCTCCCCACGCCCTCCCCCTCCCCCCGCCCCTTTCCCTCTTTCTCCCCCACGCCGCTCCCCTGTGCCCCTCGCCCTCCCCTGTTGCGGGGCGGGGGAGGGGGTGGGGCGGGGAGGGAGAGGGGGACGGGCCCCCCCCTGTTGTGTGCGCAATAGGTGGGGCGGATCCCCCCCCACCTATTGCGCACACAATAGGGGGGAGGGAGGAGAGGGCGAGGGGCGCAGGGGAGGGGGAGGGGGAGGGGAGCCGACGGGGAGGGGGGGGAGGGGGCGGGGGGGGAGGGGGAGGGGAGGCAGGGAGGGGCCCCCCCTGTTGCGTGCAGGGAGGGGGGAGGGGGGAGGGCGAGGGGTGCAGGGAGGTGGAAGGGAGGGCGGCGTGGGGAGGGGGGGGCAAGGGCACAGGGGAGGGGGAGGGAAAGGGGCGGGGGAGGGGGAGCAGCTGGGGTGGGGAGGGGGCACACGCAACAGGAGTGAGGGGGGCCGAGGAAGGTGAGGGGAGGGCGAAGGCAGGAGGGGGAAGGGAGGGGAGGGGGGTTAAGGGGGAAATTCCCTCCCACCCACTTGTTGCGCATGCAACAGGGGGGAGGGGAGGCACAAGAGTGGGATGGGTGCAAGGAAGGGGTGGGTGCGAGGGAGGGGAGGTGGGCAGGGGAGGTTGGGGGGGTTGGGAAGGGGAGGGGCAGGGGAAGGGGCGGGGACGAGGGAGGGGAGGGGGGTTAACCCCCCACTTGTTGCGCACGCAACAGGGGGAAGGGGGGCGGGGGAGGGGAGGGGAAGGGGAACGGTGCGGGGAAGGGACAAGGGTGAGGAGGCGGAGGTGGATGAAAAAAATTAATTTATTTATTTTTAAAAATAAAAAAGTTAAAATAAATAAAACTTTAAAAAGAATTAAAATTTTAAATATAAAAATAAACTAATTAATTAAAGTAAAATAATTAAAAAAGAAAAAAAATAAATTTATTTTATTTTAAAAATTAAAAATAAATAAAACTTAAAATAATATTTAATTAGAAATTTATTTAATATTTTGAGTTTGAAAATCATTGTATTCTCATTTTTTATTTTTTATTGTTTTTTAGAAAACTATGGCTTCCAGTTTTAGTTCCAAGGTGTCTTTCAAATACCTTGAACATGCTTGGTATTTTATGGAGTGCAAATCAAAGTATTTTTTGGTGATCACTGCAGAGAATGTATCAAGCATGAAATATTCTACAGAGGTAGTAAGAAATGATGGCATGGTCTCAAACATTAACATTAAAGAAAACAATTTGATAGAAGTTGTGTGCAAAGGAAAGAATGACGAGGTGGTTTACAAGTTACGAGTTACTCACAAGCATTTCTTGAAGCCCTTACCACATTCAATTGAGGGATCCCAAGAATTACTTAGTGCCTTAGAAGCATTGAAGAAAATGTGGGATGCATTTCCAAGTGGTGGTGTTGTACCTTCAGCAGCAATAAGTGCAGCAGTAAGTACGCCATCTATAACATATAACCCTCAAGTACCGCCAATATATGTGGAGATAACTACGGTAACTCTGGCAAGAGTAACTACAGTATCTCCAACTATACCTACACCATTGATTGCTGCAACTACAGGAACAAGAAGGAGTGATCGTGGAGCAGATTCAAGTTCTATAGCTATTCCCAGAAAGAGAGAAAAAATAACTCCTACTCCACGTGCAGATCATTCAAGCACAGGCTATTTAAAACCAAGCAAAAAATTGGATAGCGATGAAGAGGAGGATCCGCAAGAAGAAGATACAAGTCTCAAAGACTTTTCTATAAGTGTGGCAGGACTTACATCCTCCAGAGGATGAGGGATACATTTGGGGATTTTCACAATTCAGTGTGGCCACAATGCTTATTGATCGAGCTTCGTTGTTCACAAATCAAAGAAAGCTAGATAAGACATTTGCACGCAAATTGTATGAAGATACGAGGAAAACAAGAACTCCAGTTGCCACTAATATCACTCTTCATCCTATGGCATTTAAGAGACTTCAAGAAGATGATCCTACATTGCCTAATGTCACATTTCAAAAGCGTGTGCACTTTCTTGATGCTTTTGAGAACTTTAGAAGGAGTGACTTTGTTCGTGGAGAGGCTTTGTACCAAAGTCGATATGGGACTGACATCGAGAAGAGATACATGCTGGCAAAGAATAGATTCTTGGAAAGATGCAGGTTTGAGCCCATTGATGGGCAACACTTTTGTGAAGCTTGCAGGATTGCCCTTGATGAGGGAAGAAAAGGAAACTTGCCATAGATTGAGTGGATGGAAAAGTTTTAATGGGTCATTTGTCATATATGCATATTTAACGATGAATCAAAGTACATTCTAGAATTAGAAAGGCTGAATTCTGCTCCATTTAGGTTGAAAAAAAGTTTTTCTCTTTCTGAGATCTTGATAAAGGCAAGGGAGTTATGGATGGGCTATGGAAAGCCACAAACAGTGAAGAGTAGGAGACCTACATCTGAGTACATGGCAAAGAGGACTCGGTTCTATAGATGCTTGAAAGGTGTTGTAAGCAATACGCAAGGCATACCAAGTAATAAGGTTGAGGCAAAGGATTTGAACACTACCATTGCAAGATACAGGGATGTTACTTGCATTGTCTTCCACAAGGACTCAGTGTTTTAGAGCATTGTGGATGTTTTCCAAGCATGTGAAATAGGGAAGATATCCTTTGAGGCACCAGAGCACATTGCAACTCAGAGGAAAGAAATAAAGAAACCGATGTCTATTGTTTGGTGGAGAGCATTAAGGTTTATTCCAGATGCAATAACAGAAGGAGTATGCAAGAAGATCCTAAGTGGTGATTGCTTCTTTGGAAAGAAGAGCAACCATAGCAACTTAGATGAAGTGGTCACCCGAATGTTTCAAAGTGAGGCTGCTCTCTCGGCACTATTATTTTTATTGAAATCTGATGATGAGTTAGCTGGCAAGTCAATTGATGTGGATAAGAAGAAAGCACTTAGCCTAGGTCAACTCCTTGATAAGACATGGGCTAGAAAGTGGTTGGCTTCAATGGATGCAGATGCCACACCAACAAAGGACCTAAGAGCTAAAATGCCAAAGGTTGTTGAGACAGAATATATAGACATCAAGAAAAAGGCCTTGCAGTCCACTACCCAAGGTAGAGCAATTGGTGGTTTAGATGATGGTTCTCCATTCAGCTTCTCCTATGATATCCTGCTATCAGAGAATGATACAAAATTTGCACACATCAATGGCATTAATACAGAGCATTTCATAACAATGAGCGGTCATGCTTGGGAGAAGCCATGCATATTTTTCATAGATGAATTGCAAGACCTTGCAGTGTCACGGATAGTTGAACTTGTGTGGTTTATCGTAGAAGGTCCTATGGCAGATAAGAAAAGATCAACGTTGGTCCTGTTCATGACACAATCACAAAGGGATGCCTTGTATGCGAGTTTGACATCTGCATTTGGGTATTTACTTTCAAAAGTATACCATGGTATAGTGCTACATAATCATATGACTGTCTTGGAAGGCACTGCCATTCAAGTCTTATAGCCTTTCTTGATGTGCTTCTTATCCAGGGGTGGTGGCAATCTAATCCAAATTCTTTTAAGGACTCTCAAGCTTCATTACTTTGAGGACAATAAGGTTAAGCTTGATGCAGCAATGGCAGATTACAAAAAGCCGATGGATCCTGATGTGATACTAGAGATGACAAAGAATTTACTGAATGATGGGTGGGAAGTAGCATTGTATTGAATGGGTTTTGCTGCTGAGAAATTGCTATGCCAAGGTAGAAATGTAAATGTCATTGATACCCCCCATCGAATTGAGTTCTTTGACACATATTACAGTTGCACTACCTTCTTTGAAGAGGAAAATGTCAAAGAAGAGGGTAATGAGTCTGAGGGTGATGATTCTAGCTCAGGTGATGATGAAAATGAAAGCACTGCATCCGATGACTTACGACAAGAAGAAATCTGCACAAAGACTAAGGGTGATCAATTGTCAACTAGAGTCAAGGAGGTTCCACTCATCATACGGGAAGGCTCGCGGTAGCAAGAAGTTACAGTAGTATAGCACGTCACAGGAAAAGGTAAGGCTAAAGAGGTGGAAGCACTTCCCTTGAAATTAAAAGTGAGGAAGGTACCCCTGATCTTGGGTGAGGGACAGAAAAGTGGATCAACCAAGGAAGCCTTACTCAAAGAAGGTATGGACGAGGCAAAGCATGACTAGGAGGAGTTACCAGGAGTCATAGATGGTTCTTCAACGGTCATGACCTTACAGATTCCAGAGCAGCCTACTAGTCAGGAACCTAGTAGCCAGGTCCCTACTCACCAAGAACTTGGTCATGAGACTCTAGAGCAGCCTACTAGTCAGGTGCTTGGAATTGAAGAGCAAACTACTGAGGACCTTGCTACTAAGACTCCAGTCTTAGAGCAGCCTATTAGTCAGGACCCTGGTAGTGAAGGGCTTGGCATTGAGGACATTGGTACTGAGTAACATGATGGCTGAAGGCTTTGTAATCACAAGTTTTGAACTTCTATGTAAAGAAAATATCTAATAAAAAGTTTACTACTTTTTTGATTTCTTTACTCTCATTATTGTGTATAAAGATTGTTTATGAGGGCCACTTTATACTTAATGGTGTATTTTAAACTTTATGTCAAATGTATTTTTATAGTTAAGGGTGTTTTTTAATACCAAGTGTGATGTATATGTACACCACTTACACATAAAAGGATTTATCTACACTACCTTTCTTAGGGCTTTATGTACACCACCTTTCTAAAAGAAATGGTCATAGAGGTGTGTCCACACCACTTATACATAAAGGTGTTTATTTACACCACCTTTCTAAGAGAATTGGTCATCTATTATTGGTCATCTATTGATGTTCTTAGGTGATAGTAGCTCAATTCACAAGAAGTTATGAATATGTTTATGTAGACCACTTTGTAAGAGATTTTTGTGAAGTTATGAAGATGTTTATGTAAACCACCTTTGTAAGAGATTTGGTTATACATTGATGTTCTTAGTACTTAATCATCAAATCTTTTGTTTTGAGTTGGCAAATCTAGTTCAAAAAACAACATTACTAGTATATTGAAAATTTTTGGACTATTTTTTAGTCCATTTCTCAAATTGGACTTTACACAAGTCCAAAAATTTTGAATACTGTGTTACATGCGATTTCTACATCGAACTCATACATGCGAGCTCTACATACAAGTCCTACATGCAACTCCTACATGCGAGTTCTACATGTGAGTTCTACATGCAAGTCATACATGCAACTCCTACAGGCGAGTTCTACATGATGCGAGTTCTACATGCAAGTCCTACATGCAACTCTTACGTGCGAGTTCTACATGCAACTCCTACATGCAACTTGCAACTCCTATATGCAACTTCTATATGCAAGTTCTACATGTAGAAAGAGAATGTCTTACAATTCCTACATGCAGAGAGAGAAGCTCTCCAACTTGTATAAATACCCCATAATGGAATGAAGCCCACACTCTTTGGGACATTGTGTTGGGTCTACTTTGGTATTCCAAGCAACTGTCTCAAGTGTTCATGCTTCGTTGCACTCCACGTCCAAAAGCATGTCCTAACCTTGCAACTCCTCCTCCCCTCTCCTCCAACCTTGCAACCCATCCCGTCCCTCTCCTCCTTCCTTCTCCTCCTTCTCCTCCCTCCTCCTCCCTCCTCCTCCCTCCTCTTGCTCCTCCTCCTCCCTTCTCTTCCTCCTCCTCCTCCTCCCTCCTCTCTCTTCTTTCCCTCATGCTCTGACACCTTCTTCCTCTCCCACTCCTATGCTGCCCCTAAACCCTTAGTTCCTCAACCCTTAACCTCCATGTTCATTGAGGGAGATGAGTTCTCCACCAAGAGTTCTACCGTGAACCTTGGATCCTCCTTCTAATCTTAGAACCTCTCTCTAAACCTTGGAACTTCTTTCTAAACTTGCAACCTCCTTCTAAGCCTGGAACCTCCTTCTAAACCTTGGAACCTCCTTCTAACCCTTAAACTCCTCCTAAACCCAACAACCCCCAATGAAGGTGAAAGCCTTCATTACCTCAACCATGATGATACACGTTCCTTTTACACATGCATGCACTATGTTTGCTTACCACACTTAAGTCTATTTCTCTCAGTAGAATATGACTCGAGGTCCTAAGCTACACGTATACTACAAATGACAACCCTGATATATCTGAAGGTGACAAAAAGCCTTGGAACCATGCATACTAAGATTACCCTGCTCTTCCTGCAGAAGCCATGGGAAAGAGCCAACATTTGGCATCGCTGTTGAGGAGACTAGCATCTCAAGAAATGAGTAAACATATGTGGGTATGTGTAAAAGACAAACTACTACAAATTTTCATGTACATACCCCTTCCTCCATTCCCCCCCCCTTGCTCCACCACCACCCCCTCCACCATTCCTCCCTCCACCACCACCCCTGCCCCTCCTCGATCTCCCCCTCCACCACCACCCCCTCCCCCCCCCTCCTCCATCTCCACCACCAACCCCCCCCTCCTCCATCTCCCCCTCTACCACCACCCTCTCCACCACCACCCCCTTCCCCCCCTCCTCTCTCTCTTGTCTTTTCTTTCACCACTTTCTCTCTCTCTCTCTCTCTCTCTCTCTCTCTCTCTCTCTCTCTCTCTCTCTCTCTCTCTCTCTCTCTCTCTCTCTCTCTCTCTCTTCTCTCTCTCTCCCCCCCTCTCCCCCTCCCTCTTTTCTCCCGCCCCCCCTCTCTCTCTCTCTCTCTCTCTCTCTCTCTCTCTCTCTCTCTCTCTCTCTCTCTGGGCTCTCCTTACCTATTAGCAAGGGCTTAAGCCCTTGCTGCTTACGGCAGTGGTTCCTATCAGCAAGGTGGCACCTGTATGCAGCGCTCGTTCGTCCTCCCCTCGCTAACGTGCCCCCTCTACCCCCACGACCCGCCTCCCCTATGCACCCTCGCCTCCGCACCTCATCTCCACACCCTCCTCCCCGCTTGCCTTGCCTCCATCGCCTCCTCCACCCTCCCCTCCTCTCCACACTACTTCCCCTCGACTTCGGAAACCCCCCCTCTTTGACGCGCTACCCCCTCTCGTCGGCTGCAGCGAAATGCCCCCCCAAATTTTTTTAAAATTAATTATTAATTATTAATTAAAAAAACTAGCCTAACCCTATATCTAACACTAGTTAGGTTTAAGCTAGGCTAGTCTAGTTTAACTTATAGATTTTACTTAAGTTAGTTAGGTTAGCTCTATGTTAGTTACTAACAGCTAGGTTAGCTTAACTAACCTTCAGTTAGTAAACTAACTCTAGTTAGTGAAATAGGTTAGGTAAGTCAAACTAACTACCCAGTTATAGTAACTAAGGGGGTTATAGGCTACTTAGACTAATTGGAATTAAATTAGTTCAAACCCCTTAGTTGGACTTAAAGTCCATTCACACCAACCTTAAGACCAAGGCCCCCTCCCCCCCCCCCCAAAAGCCCAATTTCACCCCTAATTCAACACTTCATATCGTGCCTGTTTGGGACCCAAACTAGAACCAAAATTTCACACACAAAAACACAACACTACAGGGCATTTTTCTAGCCCATTGCACACCATTTTGACACCCCTAGCACTCCTCATTCACGCCCCCGTGTGGGCCTTGTTTCGCGCTAATTCGCTTGTATCTTTATGCCGTGACCTCCGATTGATGATCCATCTACACCGGCACATTTTCCTACCCACGTGGAACAATCTTATACACATTATTAACATGATGGTCCCTACAAAACTAACACCACTCTAACCGTCCAAACAAAACTACCTCAACACCTGCACTTGCGACAAAGTCACCCTTTGCAACTCTCGCCCGATTTGCATCAACTACGCTCCAACCAATGCCTCCGACTCCATAATGATGGCAAATCTAGTGCATGAGATAAGCACTCTAAAAAGGGAAAATCCAAGTCCACTGCCGAAACATCAAATGAAGATTGCCTAGAGGCCATGGCCATTTAGCTGAAAGAAGAGATGATGCAGACCATGGAATAAAATCTTCACTTGTCTCAGCCACCAACTCAGACATATCCACAACGAGAAAATGTCTGGTGTCCACACTGCATGGCCAATCATACAACAAATGAGTGCCGGGTCCTAAGAGGCAGGATACTGCACAAGCAAATCCACCGCCAATGTTGTAGTGCCATATCTGCATCGTCGGTGGCCATGATGAAAACAGTTGCATCTTCAACATGTGCAACAACCCGCCTCGACCTTAACAATACCAAGCGGCACCCATGCCAATCTACAGGCAACTGGCACTTGCACAAGCACCCCTAGTTCCACAGCTAAATCTTGTTCCTGTTCGGACACAAGTCCCACAACTACTCAGAAATCCAAATCCACGACCATATCCAAGAGCACCAAATCCAGCTCCTCAGGCAGTTCCAATACATTAATTACAAGCCGAGGAAGTAGACTCACCATTTGAGTATGAAGTAGAGAACCCACTGTACTATGTAGAAGGTGCAAAGGGTCTTATACCAGTTTATGCAAATTAAGTACATCCCAACACATATCGAGCACCAATCAAGTGCTACGGTTGTGGAGAAAATCATGGGATCGTAGACTGGCCTCATCGTGGTAGCCTCACTGCTTTCCAACCACTCTGCAGAGATTGTGGCATAGGACATGCCTATATGGATTATCCCATGAAAAATAAAGTCCCACAACAAACAGAGGTTAAGCCTGATGTCCCAATCAGCATCATTGGGGTGGACCATCAAAGTCTGGGTCCCCGGCAAGTGTAATATCACAACTTGTGAATGTAATTACATGCTGATAGAAAAAGGCCACCAAGGATCCTAATATTCCAATCCAACCAAAGCAACTTCTTAAAAGAAAGCACAAGTTCCTCCACCTCTACCAAGCAATGAGCAACTGAGCTCGTCCACATCAATTCCCGAGCCTCAAATAAAAGAAGCTCCATACCCAAATGCAGAAGTGGAGAAGGCTCATTTTCAGGCACTTCAATAATGGGTACAAAAGGAACAAGCTCAATTTGAGGCTGAGAAACAAGCTCAAGACCCAATCCATAACTTGGCTTCACAAAGTAATGATATTGTACTTGAACCTCTGTTCCAACAACAGACTCCACAACATAATGTACCGCCACGTCAACTTGAAGGAGCTGCACTCTCTAGCATCCTGAGTTGCCCTGTGTCAATTCCCATCAGAATTCTCCTATGGAATCGTCCTAATCTCTGGGAGAGTTTCAAAGGATGGATTGAACTCACAAATCCCTCTCCACCTATGAACGGCATCGAACATATCCCTATGTGGATGGTTGAGAGAGATGACATCCGTAACATTACTGTGCCTTTAATCCAAAAGGCATATAATGAAGTCCAAGCCATAGTGGATGGTGGAGCAAGTGTAATGTCCTATCAAAGGAGCTCTACAAAGAATGGGGTCTCCCACCAATGCAGAAGGCTAATTTGAACATACACGTTGCTGATGATTCACGGGCTAAACCCTAGGGAATAGTAAATGGCGTGTCCACAAAGGTCATAGGAGTCCGCTTTTCCCTTCAATTTACAATCTTGGATCTCCCCAAAGAATCCTATCAAATATTACTGGGACGTCCTTTGTTACAGGAAGCATCAGTCCTCTATGACTAGGGAACTGATAGATTGACAATCTAGAATCACGACACTACAGTCAGGGTGAATGTGGGAACAGGAGCTATAAAACCAATTGTGCCTAGAGTGTTGGATGACACATCTTCAATGACAATCTCAAGCAAATCAGCTCCCGTGCAACAACATCTGATAGTGGGCAATTCACAAATCAATGTTAATAACTGGATACAAACATTGGCAACCATTGGCAACCACCATTCATTAGACCCCATCTTCTCACAGATAGATGCTAAGGTGCTACAGTTAGATCCTACACTCACACATGAAGAACCAATCAATCTAGAGATGCCATTCTTTATGGCTAGCCTCGAGTGGGATAATGAACTTGAAGAAGATACCCATATCAATGGTGACTCAGATTCTACTTGGGACCTTGAAACTGAGGCTAAGAATGCTGAAACTAAAGGTCAAATCTTTGATAATGACTTAGCGATTCTGCATGCCCTTATGGCAGTTGAGCTTCCAAAAATTGAACATCCAAAGCTGAATAACAACAAAAGATCCTGGAAATCAATCAATCTAGAGATGCCATTCTTTATGGCTAGCTTCGAGTGGGATAATGAACTTGAAGAAGATACCCATATCAATGGTGACTCAGATTCTACTTGGGACCTTGAAACTGAGGCTAAGAATGCTGAAACTAAAGGTACTTCACCAGTTGACAACTCAATGATGCAGAGATCAACTATTCTACCACAAAAAGAGCAGCCCTAGCAATGGTGTATAGTGTTAAGAAATTTCGGCACTATCTACAAGCAAATGATTTTGTCTTCTACACCGACCATCAAGCATTGCTTTATCTTGTGAACCGTCTGTGTACAATAGGAAGAATAACTAGATGGCTCCTCTTGCTTCAAGAATTAAACTTGAAAATAGTGGTCCGCAAAGGTGCCCAACACTACATTGCCAATCTCATGTCTGGTGTCAAGTTAGGAGAAGAGGCCATTGGAGTAGAAGACGACTTACCAGATGCCACACTATTTCAAATAGATACTGTTCTAGAGTGGTGTGGAGATATGATTGGGTACTTAATGGCAGGAAGACCACCCCCTGAAATGAAAACAGTAGATGCCAGAAAACTAATTCTAAAGGCTGCACCCTATCAATTCATTGCAAGAAAACTGTACAAGATGGGCAAAGACCAGGTATTAAGAAGATGTGTAATGCCTCATGAGATCATACCAATCCTGAGTGATGTCCATGAAGGCATTGTAGGAGGACACTTCCAAGGGGAAGCCACAGCAAGAAAAGTTCTCCTCGTAGGCTACTGGTGGCCAACACTATGGGCAGATGCCTATCAATATGTAAAAGGCTGTATGTATGACAATAGACTACTAAACCACAACAAAAAGACTTCAATCCCCTAACAACAGTTGTTGCACAAAAAACATTTGAAAAATGGGGGATTGACTATATGGGTCCCATCCATCCAACAATAAAAGGACACAGGCATGCTACATCATTGTGGCCACTGATTACTTTACAAAATAAGCTGAAGCTAAAGCAATCAAAAAAGGCAAATGCCTGAAGCACATCAAGATTCTTATACAAGAATGTGATCACCCGATTCAGATGCCCTATTGAAATTGTGTTGGATAGAGGCACACATTTTGTCAATGAGGTAATCCAAGAACTCTTGTCTAGCTTTATGGTAATCCATAGAAAAAGCAATACCCTACTACCCCCAAGGGAGTGGATAGGCCGAATCCACCAACAAAATATTATGCATTATCCTTACCAAGGTAGTAGAACCACAACGTTTTGATTGGGCAGAGAAACTGAATGCAGCCTTATGGGCATATAGAACCACACTCAAGGTTGGTACAAGGAACACACCTTTTCAATTGGTGTATGGCCTTGAAGTTGTGGCCCGACTAGAATTTGTAATATCAAGGCTACGCATAGCATTATAAGAATGCATGGGAGAGCATGAATCCTTGAAAGAAATACTGTATCAAATGGAGAAGCATATAGAGATAGGACTAGTCACCTACCATGCCATGACAATAGAAAAACGCAGAAGAAAGGCGTGGTTTGACAGAAATCTTAAAGCTAAAGACATCAAGGAAGGTGACTTGGTCCTGTTATACAATGCCAAAGTACACAAGGGGAAATTGAAGTATCTAGGCCAAGGACCCTGTCGAGTAAGAAAGATGAATTCCATCAGAGCTATGCTACTACAAACATTGGATGGAGTGCAATTCAACATAACAATAAACGGGAGCCGATTGAAGCGCTACTACTTCAACACGCAAGCCATCCCTGACAAAAATGAAGGTTTGAGAAACCAAGTGTTCCTTAGGATTAGATTATATCAGGAGCACTCACTTGCATATGTACATCTTCACACATATAGGTAGCATTAATCAATTTAAACCTAGGACTCAGAAGTGATGTTTGAGTTCTAGCTGCCCTATGAAATCCTAGCAACAAAAAAAAAAGCAGCATATAGTTAGTCGTGAGTTAGTCCCTACCTAGCTACTAGGTAACGTGCACTCACATGCTTTCACTTTGACACATGGAAGATTGCATGAATAATTGTGCCACACACTTTCATTCCACAGTCTCAAAGCATGTATAAAAATAAGATTTCTCACAAACACACAGAAAGGTCATACCTGCATGTTAACTAATCTAATGATCAATGGTACACCACATGCATAGCTAATGATCAATGGTACACCACATGCACATGGATGTAGGTTCAAAAAAGATGCAGCCACTAAAGAGAATGCACAAAAAGATCCCACCGCCTCAACCATGAGACCTCCTCTAGAGTTCGCAGCCATCTACATCCTCTCAACCACGGCGACCACAGGCATTTGTGGTCCAGAGCGATAGCTCCAAAGAGGATTCAATGCATGACCATGGAGAACAAATGCCACCTTGGGCCTAGTCACTAGAACTTGTTTGGCCATCTACATCGACTTATGCTCTTTCCCAAGAAGCGACATCTTACTTAGAGCAGAGGGGTCTAGGTAGTTTGCATGAGGGCCTAAAATCCTTGGAGGACTGTCCTACAATGACCACATACATCACGGACTTTCTCCATTCTTACCACTCCATCAATGCACAGGTTGCCAAGTATGATACAATCACTGCACATCAGAGCCCACTCAGCATTAGTATGATCATTCAAAGGGATTTTTTACTCCCAACACATGGTGCCAAATATCCTACATGGCCTGTCGATGCAAAGTTTCTCGAAGTACAACCTCTCCTCGCTAAGGGAACACTATTCCATAGGGACATCATATTACTTCACACCATCCTTAACCATTGCCTCAGGGAAGCAGCACAATTCCTATCCACAATCCTAGGGGTTATGTGTGGCAAGAATCGATCCCTTTCACTCTGCACATTACTTGAGACGCTAGTCTCCCTGACAGTGGCGCCAAATGTTGGCTCTTTCCTACTGCTTTCATAGGAAGGGCAAGATATTCTATGTTTGTAGGGTTCTGAGGCTTTTTGTCACCTACAGATATAGTGGGGTTGTCGGTTGTAGTATATGTGTAGCTTAGGACCTCGAGTCATGTTTCGGTGAGAGATGTAGGCTTAAGTGTGGTAAGCAAACAAAGTGCATGCATGTGTTAAAGAAACGTGTATCATCCTAATTAAGGTAATGAAGGTTTCACCTTCATTGGGGGTTGCAGGGTTTAGGAGGAGTTTAAGGGTTAGAAGGAGGCTCTAGGGTTAGAAGGAGGTTCCAAGGTTTAGAAGGAGGTTCCAAGGTTTAGAGAGAGGTTCCAGAGTTTAGAAGAGGTTCCAGGGTTAGAAGGTGGTTCCAAGGTTTAAAAGGAGTCCAGGGTTAGGAGGATCCAAGGTTCAGGGTATAGTACATGGTGGAGAACTCGTCTCCCTCATAGATCATGGAGTTTAGGGGTTGAGGAACAAAGGGTTTAGGGGGAGCATAGGAGTGGGAGAGGAAGAAGGTGTAAGAGCATGGGGGAAAGAAGAGAGAGGAGGGAGGAGGAGGAGGGAGGAGAAGGAGAGAGGAGGAGGAGGAGGGGGGAGGAGGGAGGAGGAGGCAGGAGGAGGAGGAGGAGGAGAGGGAGAGGATGGGTTGCAAGGTTGGATGTGAGGGGAGGAGGAGTTACAAGGTTAGGATATGCTTTTGGACGTGGAGTGCAAGGAAGCATGGACACTTGAGACAAATGCTTGGAATACCAAAGTAGACTCAACACAATGCCCCAAAGAGTGTGGGATTCATTCCATTATGGGGTATTTATACAAGTTGGAGAGCTTCTCTCTTTGCATGTAGGAATTGTAACACATTCTCTCTCTACATGTAGAAGTCATATGTAGAAGTTGTAACATAAAGTTGTAACACATTCTCTTTCTACATGTAGAAGTCGTATGTAGAAGTTGTAACACATTCTCTTTCTACATGTAGAAGTTGTAACACAAAGTTGTAACACATTCTCTATCTACATGTAGAAGTTGTAACACATTCTCTTTCTACATGTAGAAGGCGTATATAGAAGTTGTAACACATTCTCTTTCTACATAAGTCCATGTTGGCACAGAGTCAACAGTGGTCCTCGTTTCGTACTAATTTGCTCGTATCTTTACGCTGTGACCTCTGATTGATGATCCGTTTGCATCGGCACATTTCCCTGCACACGTGGGACAATCTTAGGCACATTATTAGCATGATGGTCCCTACAACACTAACACCACTCTAACCCTCCAAATAAAATTACATCAGCACCCGCACTTGCGACACCCTTTGCAACTCTTGCCCAATTTGCATGCAGCTATGCTCCGACCAAATGCTCTGACCAACACCTCTGACTCCAATGCTCACCAAATTTGCATACAACTCTGCTACAACCACCACCTCTGACAATCCTCTACCCCGATACCCCCTTGAAATTCAAGAAATCCATTTAACTCCTCCAAGCCACAACATGGTTGGATGCCGTCATGATGATGATGGGGATATTGACCTTGATGCAGCGGCTGGCAAATTTTTTTAATCGCAAAAATAATAACAATCAAGGCAGGCACCCCTTGGGAAAATTGGAACTTCCCAACTACAATGTTAGGGGAGATCCATCCTGTTTTCTCCAGCATTTTGATGCCGCATGCCAAGCAGGTGGAGATCAATCCCATGAAACCAAGGTGGCCTGGTTTCCCATGGCCTTAATTGATGAAGTGTTTGAATGGTACCTAGACCTTCTAGTGGAAGAGCAAGCCACTTGGCACCTGCTTCAAACAGAATTCAAAAGGTGCTTTCAAACAGAGATGCTACAAGATGATCCTTCTCTCCAACTAAGCAAGATCGAACAAGGCCGTCAAGAAGATGTACACACGTATCTGGGCAAGATGAAAAGATTAATCACCAAATGTGACCCGAACCCCTGTGCAAAGTACCTCATGGCCTAGTTCATTGCCGACTAAGGAAGAAAATCTAGAAGGATATGAAAAAGATTAGTAGCTATGAAATGTTTAGTGTTGCTCATGCGACAACGATTGACATCGAGGATGGCATGATCGACTTTGACACTAGCAGTGATGATGGTAGATCCATCGCATGAGATAAGCACTTTAAAAAGGGCAAATCCAAGTCCACTACTAAAACATCAAATGAAGATCACCTAGAGGCCATGAAAGTTGAAAGAAGACATGCTACAGGCCATGGAACAAAAGCTTCACTTGTCTCAGCAGCCACCCCAGACTTATCCACGGTGAGAGAATGTCTGGTGTCCACACTGAATGGCCAATCATATAGTAAATGAGTGCCTGGTCCTAAGAGTCAGGATCACTGCACAAGCAAATCCACTACCAAGGTTGCGGTGCCATATCTGTGTTGTCGGCAGCCATGATGAAAACACTTGAATCTTTAACATGTGCAACAACCCGCCTCGACCTCAACAATAACAAGTGTCACCCATGCCAGTGTACAGGCAACCAGACTTGCACAAGTGTCCCCAGCTCTAAGGCTAAATCCTGTTCTTGTTCACACACAAGTTTCACAATTACTCAAGAATCCGAATCCACCACCATATCCAAGAGCGCCAAATCTAGTTCCTCAAGCCAGTTCAAATACATCAATTATAAGCCGATGAAGTAGACTCGCCATTTGAGTATGAAATAGAGTACCTAGTGTACTATGTAGAAGGTGCAGAGGGACTAATACCAATCTATGAAAATCAAGTATGTCCCAACACATATCGAGCACCAATCAAGTGCTACGGTTGTGGAAAAAATCATTGGATCGTAGAGTGCCCTCATCGTGGTAGCCCCGCTAGTTTCCAACCACTCTGTAGAGATTGTGGCATATGACATGCATGTATGGATTGTCCCATGAAAAATAAGATCCCACAACAAACAAAGGTTAAGCCTAACGTCCCAATTGGCATCATTGGGATGGACCTTCAAGGCTTGGGGTGACAAGCGTAATATCATAACCTATGAATGTAATTACATGCCAACAGGAAGAGGCCGCCAAGGACCCTAACATTCCAATCCAACCAAAGCGAATTCTTAAAAAGAAAGCACAAGTGCCTCCACCTCCGCCAAGCAATGAGCAGCCAAGCTTGTCCACATCAACTCCCAAACCTCAAATAAAACAAGCTCCATACCCAAATGTAGAAGTGGAGAAGGATCATTTTCAGGCACTTCAACAATGGGTACAAAAGGAACAAGCTCAATTTGAGGCTGAGAAACAAGCTCAATTTGAGTTTAAGAAAAACGCTCAAGACCCAATCCATGACTTGGCCCCACAAAGTATTGATATTGTACTCG
Organism: Dipteris shenzhenensis; assembly: GCF_047967505.1. NCBI lineage: Eukaryota > Viridiplantae > Streptophyta > Polypodiopsida > Gleicheniales > Dipteridaceae > Dipteris > Dipteris shenzhenensis. The sequence goes on from NC_141608.1 coordinate 4,715,910, forward strand.
AGCCTCTATTCCAACAACAGACTTCACAACATAATGTACTGCCATGTCAACTTGAAGGAGCTGCACTCTCTAGCATCCTGAGTTGCCCTGTGTCAATTCCAATCGGAATCCTCCTATGGAATTGTCCAAATCTCAGGGAGAGTTTCAAAGGATGGATTGAGCTCGCAAGTCCCCCTCCACCTATGAATGACATCAAACATATCCCTGTGCAGATGGGTGAGAGAGATGACATACACAACATTACTGGCCTTTGATCCACAAGGCATATAATGAAGTCCAAGCCATAGTGGATGGTGGAGTAGGTGTAAATGTCTTATCAAGGGAGCTCTATGATGAATGGGGTCTCCCACCAATGCAAAAGGCTAATTTCAACATATGCCTTGCCGATGATTGATGGGGCTAAACCCTTGGGAATAGTGAATGGTGTGTCACAGGAGTCCACTTTTCCCTTCAATTCACAATCTTGGATCTCCTTAAAAAATCCTATCAAATCTTACTGGGATGTCCTTAGTTACGGGAAGCATCAGCCCTCCATGATTGGGGAACTGATAGACTGACAATCCAAAATCGTGACACCATAGTGAGGGTGAATGTGGGGACATGAGCTATAAAACCAATTGTGCCTAGAGCATTGGATGACACATCTTCAACGACAATCTCAAGAAAATTAGCTCCTCTAGAATAGCATGCCATAGCGGGCGATTCACAAAGCAATGTCATTAACTAGATACAAACATTGGCAACCATCAACAACTGCCATTCATTAGACCCCATCTTCTCATAGATAGATGCTAAGGTGCTACAGGTAGATCCTCTACTCATACATGAAGAACCAATCGGTCTAGAGGTGCCATTCTTTATGGCTGGACCTCAAGGGGAATAATGAATCTGAAGAAGGTACCCATACCAAAGATGACTACAATTTTCCTTGGGACCTTGAAATTGATGCTGAGAATGCTAAAATTGAAGATGAAATCTTTGATAATGACTTAGCCATTCTCCATGCCCTAATGGCAGTCGAGCTCGCAAAAGTTGAACCTCCAAAGTTGAATCACATGTGTGGATGAAGCTCGATCAAGAGACTTCAGAAAAAAGGAGTCAAAAAGAGCCTAACAAATTGGTAAATAAAACTATGCCACCTAGCACACATGGAACATCTCAGGCTAGTTCAACACCATCAAAGGCCAATCTTCAAGAAGTGCCAAAGTACTTCAGGAATTACACAAGTGGCAGTGTCCCAATAGCAATGCCAAGACCACTAAGAGAATCTGAAGTTCAAGAAACCGATAGCATTGGAGAAACTCCAATCTATGAGGGACCGGCAAAAACATGCACAATAGACCTCGTACTAGAAGGGGAGAAAGAAAAACTAGTTTTCATTGGGAAAAAACTTTGACAGGAAGGCGAAACCAAAATCAAAGCAATCCTAATGGAATACCGTAATTGCCTAGCATGGCCATACAAAGAGATGAAAGGAATTTCACTAGATGTGGCAGTACACACGATACCTATAAGGGAAGGTTCTCACCATAAGGTATGTGGACCTTATCGCACAAATCCTAAGTATGGAACCATGGTTTATGACGAGCTAGAAAAACTCCTAGATGCAGATTCATCTACGAGATAGAGCACATTGATTGGGTTTTGCCAATCATCATTATGCCTAAATGCAACAAGAAGCTCATAATATGTGTAAACTTAAAGAATGTGAAAGTTGCCACAATTAGGAATCACTATCCCCTACCCTTAACAGAAACAGTGTTGGAAAAGGTGGCAGGCTCTAAAATATATAGATTCTTGGATGGCTTTACTGGCTATAACGAAGTGCAAATTGCTCCTAAAGACCACCAATCAGAAATAGCATTTGCTATAGAATGGGGTATTTTTGCATATAGAGTCATGGCATTCGGCCTTTGTAATGCCCCAGCCACATTCCAGCGAGTCATGTTCACAGCTTTCAAGTCATTTCTGAATAAGTTTTTACAGGTGTTCTTGGATGATTTGTGCATCCATTCAAACAAAAAAGACCACTTCAAATGTCTTGAAGCAGTACTAATTAAATGTCTTGAAGTAGTACTAAGCAATTCATGGTCACCCACGAGTTGTTTTGGGACACATTGTTTCTCAACATGGGATTGCAACTGACATGCACAAAATCAAAATCATCATGGAATTGCCTCCTCCTACAAATTTGAAAGGTGTATAGGTCTTTATGGGACATGCCGACTATTATAGAAGATTTATATTGCAGTATGCCATGATAGCTAGACCACTTTACAAATTATTAGTGGAATTCTTATGGACAAAAGAGTGTGACCAAGCCTTTGAGCTTTTAAAGTGGTGCCTAATCACAGCACCCATCCTTATATCTCCCAATTGGGATATTGATTTTCATGTTCATACTGATGGATCCAAGTATGCAATTGGGAGTGTGCTTTGTCAACCTGGTGAACATAAGAAAAACTACCCATTCTACTTCACCAGTCGACAACTCAATGATGCAGAGATAAACTATACCACCATAGAAAGAGAAGCCCTAGCAATGGTGTATAGTGTTAAGAAATTTCAACACTATCTATTGGCACATGATTTTGTCTTCTACACCGACCATTATGCAGCCATAGAAAGAAAAGTCCTCCTCGCAGGCTACTGGTGGCCAACACTATGGGTAGATGCCTATGAATAAGTAAAAGGCTGTGATGTATGCCAACGGACTACTAAGACACAACACAAAGACTTCAATCCCCTTACAACAGTTGTTGCATAAAAACCATTTGAAAAATGGGGGACTGACTATATGGGTCCCATCCATCCAGTAGCAAAAGGAACATAGGCATGCTACATCATTCTGGCCATTGATTACTTTACAAAATGGGCTGAAGCTAAGGCAATCAAAACTACAAATTCCAAAAGCACAGCAAGATTATTATACAAGAATGTGATCACCCGATTCAGATGCCCCATTGGAATTGTGTCGGATAGAGGCACACATTTTGTCAATGAGGTAGTCCAAGAACTCTTGTCTGGCTTTATGGTAATCCATAGAAAAAGCACACCCTACTACCCCCAAGGGGATGGACACAGGCCGAATCCAACAACAAAATATTATGCATTATCCTCACCAAGGTAGTAGAACCACAGCATTCTGATTGGGCAGAGAAGCTGAATGTAGCCTTATGGGCATATAGAACCACACTCAAGGTCAGTATAGGGAACACACCTTTTTGATTGGTGTATGGCCTTGCAGTTGTGGTCCCACTAGAATTTGTAATACCAAGCCTATGCATAGCAGTATAGGAATACATGGGAGAGGATTAATCCTTGAAAGAAAGACTCTATCGATTGGAGAAGCATACAGAGATAGGACTAGTCACCTACGATGCCATGACAATAGAAAAACGTAGAAGAAAAGCATGGTTTGATAGAAATATTAAAGCTAAAGACATCAAGGGAGGTGACTTGGTCATGTTATATAATGCAAAGTACATAAGGGGAAACTGAAGTATCTAGGTCAAGGCCCTATTGAGTAAGAAAGATGAATCCCATCGGAGCTATGCTGCTAGAAACATTGGATGGAGTCCAATTCAACACAACAATAAATGGGAGCCGACTGAAGCACTACTACTTCAACACATGAGCCATCCCTGACAAAAATGAAGATTTGGGACACCAATTCATTCTGAGTTAGGATTAGATTGTATCATGAGCACTCACTTGCATATGTACGTCTTCGCACATATAGGTAGCATCAATCAATTTTAACGTAGGGCTTAGAAGCGATGCCTGAGTTCTAGCTGCCCTATGAAATCCCAGCAACAAAAAAAGCATATAGTTAGTCCCTCTCTAGATACTAGGTCACATGCACTCACATGCTTTTGCTTAGACACATAGAGAATTGCATGAATAATTGTGCCACACACTTTCATTCCACACTCTCAAACCATGTATAAAAATAAGATCTCTCACAAACACACACAGAGGTCATACTTGCATGCCAACTAATCTAATGATCAATGGTACACCACATGCACATGGATGCAAGTTCAGAAAAAATGCCACCACTAAAAAGGATTTGCAGAAAGAGCCCACCGCCTCAACCACGAGACCCCCTCCAGAGTTCACAACCATCTACATCCTCTCAACCACAGCGACCTTATGTGTTTGTGGTCTAGAGCGATAGCTCATAGAAGGATTCAGTGGATGACCATGAAGAACAAATGCCACATGAGTCACCACCGGCATACACAACCATTGACGGGGCCCAGTTAGTATAAGTTGTTTGGCCACCTACAACAACTTATGCTCTTTCCAAGGAAGCAACATCTTACCTAGAGAAAAGGGGTCTAGGCAGTTTGAATGAGAGCCTAAATTCCTTGGAGGAAAGTCCTACAATGACCACATACATATGGAACTTTATCCATTCTTACCACTCTAACAATGCACAGGCTGGCAAATACGGTACCATCATTGTACATCAAAGCCCACTCAGCATTATCCTCGATAGTTCATTCATTCAAAGGGCTTTCTTACTTCCAACACAAGGCGCCGAATACCTGACACGGCCTATTGATGCAAAATTTCTTGAAGTACAGACTCTTCTCCAAGGACACACTGATCCATAGGGATGGCATATTACTTCGCACCATCCTTAACCGAGCCTTAACCATCACCTTAGGGAAGCAACACAATTCCTATCCACAATCCTGGGAGTTAACTGCAGCAAGAATCGATCCCTTCCACTCTGCACATTTGTTTTTCTGAGTAGGGAGCTAAAGCAAGATTGGATTCAGCACTTAGTGGACATTTCCTTCTCACCAGTATGGGAGCCATCACCAACTTCTCCTACTATCACATTGGCAAGTGTAGATGCCTTATAAGAAATACCTATTTCGGAGGTCAGAATTGAGGAATTGCCCCATGAGATGCTTCAGCTCGATGCACAACTGTAACCAATATATCTCCAACAACAATAGCAACTAAAGCTTGAGGAAAGATCGACACCAGGACCCTGAGGCTACATCAGCACCAGAACCACCCATCAATGCCATGCGAGTTGATGACCCATAAGGGGAGCTAGTGCCAGATTAGCAGTATGACTATTGTATACAAGTGACTGCAATACCATTAGAACAACCTCCCACAAGTACTACAGAATCATCAAGATGGCTACATGGGCACCACTTATATTAGCAGTATCGCTAGTCCTCATCTTCTTCTGTCATTCTTCAACATCAAGCTAGCCAATTGATTCGAATGCCTAAACTATTTACTAGCTTGGCCAAGGAGGAATATGTAAGAGAATTGGATAGCCAGACTGCAACAAAAATTGAAGACCAATTCCAGGCAATTGCCATAGAGGTCAAGGCACTTTGGGCGCAGATAGAGGGAAGGAGGTAGAAGAAGTGCGCATGAACCAAGCTCTCAAGGCTCAAGAGAAGGCAATGAGGGATGTGACCTCCAACCTCCACCAAAGTCAAACACAGCTGATAGCAGCAGTACAAGTAATGGCAATCCTACAGACCTACTATAACTCCATGACCTCCACACATGCTCAGCAAACGAAGGTAGTGGCGCAAGCTCGACTCACTCTAATTCACAAAGAAGTAGAGCTCCAAGATCGCAAAGAGCTTGAAGACATGAAATAATCTTTGGCAGTACATGCCTATAGCATTGACGAGCTTAGAAGAGAATGTAGAATCTTAAAAGACAAACTTGCTACCGCTAAAGAGGCCAGTACTTCACAAGAACAAGTCCTTGACCAATGGTCCAATACCACTGAAGACATTCCTCAATAGGCGAAGGTCACCTTGCAAATGAGAAAGCTTAAGGAGGCATATATAACCATCTACCAGAAATACCAAGAAAAAATGAATGAGATGCACTCCCAAAAGATAATCATCTCCAAGCTTGAACTCCAATTGCTAGTGTATACCAATGAGGAAATGGAAGACAACACTAATGAAGCCCTACTACAATGCACAATGGTGGTGTACCATGAGCTTGTGGCTGCTCTACAAGTGGAAGATCACCTCAACGCATGTGTGCTTATCCAATAGAAGCAACTCCAAATCAGGATCATATCTGCTCATCCAACAATCAAATGGGAACATTCCATAGGGACCAAAACTTTGCGCATAATTTGCCAAGACTTGTCTGAAGATGAAAAATATCTTTTGCCTGTCTAGGGGTTTATAGCACTCAGGACTTATGCTTTCATTGCAATGTATGCCTCATGGGTAGTCCACCCCTCAGGGTTATTGCTGGTTTGTTGCCATTACTACAAAGGCCATCACTATTATTTGCAAGGCATGACATAACCGATATCCCACCCATGTAGCTAAATGATCTCATTGCACCAGCAAAAGGAAGTGTCGAAAGATGGCAGGGCCTATCTCACATTCAACTTCCCATATCTAACCACTTTCTTTGCCAACCTCATAACCTCACTTACCCTTGCTGCTACCACACTCTTAACCTTCTCTGAGCTCCATCCTAACATCTATTCCCTCCATCATCTCTTTGCTCATGCCTCTCACCATTTTCAACTAACCCAACAGTCATAAACTTGTGAACCCCTCACACCCAGCTTCTTCCCTTTCCTTGCTAATCCTACCCTCGAGGATTACCAAGCTACTCAAACCATTTGCCAAGTTCTTCCCCCCCTCCGCTCTGCTGCTCCTTCTACAACTAATACTCTTCCATATTTCTCCCCCATGTCCCCAGATTCTCTCCCTACCTGATCATCACCACTGACACTACTTGTGCTTCCATCAGCAAAAAATGACACATTATTTGATTTTGAATATTAGGATCTGGATAATCCAATTCATACTCCCATGCCAAGTTCCAATAATGGGTATGATTTTGATGAGATACCACTTCCTAGTAACCCCATCAAGGAATTTTGGAGCAAATATCATGATATGAAAACTTTGTAGCGTCAAATTAGTGAAAGTTGGATCCACAACTTGATTGGCATCATCCCAAGCTCTTTGATGTAATCTTCTTGAAAGAGTACCTACATGCACCTCCATGTCTTAGAACCCATCCCAAGTTCCATGCAATTCCACGACGTTAAAAATGGGAAGCCAACATACACACTTTGCATGAAGGTCACACCCTTAATTGGCCAATAATACTCTGTTGTAGAATGGAATATCCAAGGCACAATGATCCGAGCACTTCAGTAGCATGAGCAAATAATGCGTGGCAACATTGATTACTTCCTTCACCTAAGTGCTATCTTCTGTAAAACATTGGAATACATTCTGAAGTCCCATGTTACCTCGATAGCCATTTGCCTCCACTCAGTTTCAATCCCAAGGAATGGGTCGATGCTCAAATTACAAGCCGACTCTATCAAAAAGCGATCTTCTTAGAAGCAGGCCACATATCTCTGTTCGAACAAATGGTGGATACAGGCTACCTAGAAACTGAGCAAAAATTGTATGGTGCCAAGGCTTTACAGCAAGATCGACTGGCACGATAGAAGTTCCATATCCACTAACTAAAGACATGGCAACCCAGCTAGGTGCTCACAATAAGCCATAATCCAAGGACGGGTAATAAAATGGATCCAAGAGTATGTTGTCTCTATGCCAACATAAATTTAGGTAGTAACAAATGTGTGTGTAGAGTAGTGGCAAAGCTCCACTTGTACTTCCATAAGGCTAGGAATAACCTCTCTTAGGAATCCTCAACATGCAAGTTCTACTTGTGATTCCTACATATGAGTTCTACATGCAACTCCTACATGCAATTCCTACATGCATGTCTACTTGCAACTCCTACATGCATGTTCTACATGCGAGTTCTACATGCAACTCCTACATGCAAGTCCTACATGCAACATGCAACTCCTACATGCAACTTCTATATGCAAGTTCTACATGTAGAGAGAGAATGTCTTACAATTCCTACATGCACAGAGAGAAACTCTCCAACTTGTATAAATACCCCATAATGAAATGAAGCCAGCACTCTTTGGGGCATTGTGTTGAGTTCTACTTTGGTATTCCAAGCAATTGTCTCAAGTGTCCATGCTTCCTTACATTCCACATCCAAAAGCATGTCCTAACCTTGCAACTCCTCCAACCTTGCAACCCATCCTCTCCCTCTCCTCCTCCCTCCTCCTCATCCCTTCTCCTCCTCCTCCTCCTCCTCCCTCCTCCTCCTTCCTCCTCCTCCTCCTCCTCCTCCTCTCTCTTCTTTCCCCCATGCTCTTACACTTTCTTCCTCTCCCACTCCTATGCTCCCCCTAAACCCTTAGTTGCTCAACCCTTAACCTCCATGATCTATGAGGGAGACGAGTTCTCCACCATGAACTCTCTCCAACTAATTGTCTCAAGTGTCCATGCTTCCTTGCACTCCACGTCCAAAAGCATGTACTAACCTTGCAACTCCTCCTCCCCTCTCCTCCAACCTTGCAACCCATCCTCTCCCTCTCCTCTTCCATCCTCCGCCTCCCTTCTCCTCCTCCCTCCTCCTCCTCCTCCTCCTCCCTCCTCCTCCCTTCTCCTCCTCCCTTCTCCTCCTCCCTCCTCCTCCTCCTCCTCCTCCTCCTCCCTTCTCTCTCTTCTTTCCCCCATACTCTTACACCTTCTTCTTGTGCCACTCCTATGCTCCCCCTAAGCCCTTAGTTCCTCAACCCGTAACCTCCATGATCTACGAGGGAGACGAGGTCTCCACCATGTACTACCCTGAACCTTCGATCCTCCTTCTAACCCTGGAACCTCTTCTAAACTCTGGAACCTCTTCTAAACTCTAGAGCCTCCTTGTAACTGTAGAACCGCTCTTAAACCTTGGAACCTCCTTCTAAACCTTGGACCTCCTTCTAAACCCTGAACTTCCATCTAACCCTTAAACTTCTCCTAAACCCCTCAACCCCCAATGAAGGCAAAAGCCTTCATTACCTCAACTATGATGATACACATTCTTTTTACACATGCATGCACTATGTTTGCTTACCACACTTAAGCCTACATCTCTCATTGGAATATGACTCGAGGTCCTAAGCTACATGTATACTACAAACAACAACCCTGATATATCTGTAGGTGACAAAAAGCCTCAGAACCCTGCATACTGAGAATACCCTACTCTTCCTGTAGAAGCCGTGGGAAAGAGGCAACACCTCCATAGTAACAACCTGTTATGCCTTGCCCTGCATCAACATGGTCTTCTTCTGCATCAGCCTATGCATCTTTCTCAATATGAGCTGGTGAATTCTTTTGTGCATCAGTATGGTATGCTTTTGCATCAACAGGGTATGCTTTTGCATCAACAGGTGCATCTTTCTCAATTTCAGCTTTGTGTCTCTCTGCATCAGTCTGCACATCTTTCTGAACATCATAATTGGATGCTTTGATGTCAACATGCGCATCCTTTTGAACATCATCCTTAGCTTTTGCATCAGCTTCTGCATCCTTTTCAACATGAGAATTGTGGGGTGATGCATCAGCCTATGCATCCATATCAACAACAGAATTGTATGCTTTTGCATTAGCCTCTGCATCTTTCTGAACGTCAACAGTGAATGATTTTATATCACATTATATATTTGCTAATGCATCCAAATGTGCACCAAGCAATGAGTTTGCCTTCTCATCCTATGTCTGTTCAACCTCATTAACCTACCCTAAAGTTTCCACATGATCAGCAGACCCTTCTTGTGCCTTGTCAACCTGGAAGGACCTTTTCTCATCAGGATACCCTTCACCATTGTTTGTGTTCCCAGCCTATAGTATGCTTCCTTCCTTGCTTTTCTCTTTCTGTAGCATGATCTTTTCTTGTGAACACCATATTAGATAAAGTGAAAGTTGCATTTTGGGAATTTTGAAATTGGGTGGATTTCATTAAATTTGGGAAAAATTTCATTGATTGTGAGAAATTATATTAATCTGGAGAATTATGCCAATATTGAAAATTTTGCTGATATTTGAAAATTCCAATGATTACGGAAAATTTCATTCATTGTGAAGCCTTTCACTGGGTATAAGAACTGGAATAGAGCATTTGGTAGTGTGGTAGAGTTTGAAAATTATGTATTTGGTGGTGTTAATAAACACCGCTTGGTGGTGTTAACAAACACCGTGCAAATGAACCACTAGAACCAAAGTAGCTCTTGGTGAAAGACAATGTCTAAAAATTATCATATTAATAATATGCGAATATGCATTGATAAGATCACAACAATTAAGAAACATCACATGAGAGAACATACTAGTGACTGGAAGTTTGGGAGATCAACAAGGAGAAAATCATCACCATTTTCTATGCTTCGATACCAAGCAAGCTCTTATGTGATTTGATACATACACTCTCTTCTTGGGTCAATTTATGGCTTTTGATGTCCATGACTAGACCATCGCATCACTACACTCCCCTACCTATGGATTCGACCTATGCTCTACCCAATACTTGTTCCAGCAATCAACATAGGCATCTGCATCATTGAGGCCCTTTCTCTTAAATGATATATAGTTTCCAATATTGGATTAATAATTTCTTAAAGTTAAGAGATGGCTAGCTTGATGTTGGAGAAGACAGACGGTGATGAGGACTGCCGATACTACTAATACAAGTGGTGCCCATGTAGCAATCTTGATGATTCTATAGTACTTGTGGAGGTTGTTCCAATGGTATTTTAGTCACTTGTGTACCATATTCATACTGTTGATCTAGCACTAGCTCCCCTTGTGGCTCATCGACTGGCCACTCTCTCTCTCTCTCTCCCTCTCTCTCTCTCTCTCTCTCTCTCACTCTCGCTCTCTTTTTTCTCTCTCCACTCTCTCTCTCTCTCTCTCTCTCTCTCTCTCATTCTCTCCCCCTCCCCCCCCCTCTCTTTCTCTCCCCCTTACCCCCCCTCTCTCTACCCTCCCCATCTCTCTACCATCCTCCTCCCGCTTCTCTCTTTCCCCTCTCTCTACCACCCCCTCTGTCTTGCTTCTCTCTTCCCCCCCTCTCTCTCCCACCCCCCTCCCCCTCTCTGCTCTTCCCCCTCCCAACCACTCTCTTCCACCCCCCTCCCCCTCTTTGCTCTCTCCCTCCCCACCCCCTATCGTCCCACGGCAGTGCCCCATAGAGCCGCCCTGCAATAGCCGTGTGCTAGTCCCACTCATGGTGCATGTCGCCCCGCCCCCCACCTGCCATCCCGCCCCATTCACCACCTCGCTCCTTGCCCGCGTCCCGCCCCCCTCTCCCCTTTTTCCCCGCCTCCCTCTCCCCTGCACCGCCACCCCCTCCCCTCTCACTCCCCGCCCTACATCCCTCCGCCCCACTGCGCCTACCCCCAACCTACCCCCTGCGCCTGCGCCCCTCCCTTCCACCCATCCCCTCCTCCTCCCCTGCACCCCCCGCATCACTGCGCGACACAAACCCCCTGCTCAGAGAAACCCCCCCCCCCTTGTGCCGCCATCGAGGCAACCCCCCCTAACAATTGAGAGGAAAAAAAAACACACCTAACTTAAAACTACCTAAGGTTAGTTACTAACTGAGGCTAGGTTAGCTAGTTAGCCTAGGTTAGGTTAGGTTAGTTGATTAGTTACGTTCGATTAGTTTAGTTAACCCTAGGTTAGTTCAATTAGGTAAGGTTAGGTTAATTTGGTTAGCTTAGGTTAGTTACTAACAGTTAGGTTAGGTTCACTAACATTCCATTAGTTAACCCAACTAAATCAACTTGGTTCCAACCCCTCAGTTGGACTTTAAGTCCATTCACACTGTTTACTTGTGAAATACTTCATGTCACATTCACAAAGTTTTCTTAAACAAAAGAGTATATCTTTGAAGGTGGTTTTCACCACACCAACATCATTCGACATATCACAACACATAGAAAACTTAAAAAGATATTCTCAAAAAAAATGTCAAAAGAAAAAAAAATATGTATATATTATTAAAGACTTATCACAAAGGATATGAATAAATTACATACTCATTAATTCTATTGAGTGCTCCAATCAGGCAATCCTCATCATCTCTGTTTGGGGCAATGAAGGAAGCCCGAACCAACACATGCACCCTCTTGTCAAAAGAAAAGTTTTCATCTATCTCCTTTGTCCATCCTGCATGTCTATGATTACCATCCCAGCAAATGAACATCTTACCACTGAGGTCACTCCACTCATCATTGCTTTGAACCTCTCTTTGAAATTCATTGTTCACTTCTTTCCATATTGGATCCCATTTGGCCTTGTCATCCTTTGTAACTAAAATATGAGCCCCATCCATTGTTTGCATAGTCAAAATAAAGCTACCCTTCTCTTCAATATAGCCATCCTTTTTCAATGTGAAACCCATCTCTTTTGACTGTTTACTGATAGTTCTTATTTTTTGATTTAATTTAATGCGACACAAGGGAATCTTAGGAGGAAGAGTTCTCCTAACAACTCTTATTCTCTCCAATGTGCTCTGAAGAATCTCTTGTGAAAACTCAATTGGCACAATGAGTTCTTCATCATCTTTATCTTGTTCCTCAATTTAATTCAATTTTGCCTTCACCTTTGTTTTCAAAAATGTTTCTTTAGATTGATCATCAACATCAATATCCTCACTTGATTCACAATCATCATGACTTATCTCATTCATAATCTCTTTTTTAGCCATTTACACACCTCTATTGGTTGATGTCTTTCTAGAACAAGGCTTATAGTACAACCCACATAGCTCAACTGATGTGTTTTTTGCAATGGATCTTGTCAATACCATTATCTGATGAATGTAAAACATATAACAATCACTCTTCTCACTGCATTAAAAAACTAGTATGTAAAGTGCATAAGATTGAAAGAATTGAAATACCTAAAAACGTATCACCATTGGTATAATATTATCCACAAGCATGTAGCTTTTTCTACAAGCAAATAGTTGCATAAAACAATAATACATAGATTAGCTCGATATATGCACATTTTGCAATAAGAAAAAATTTCTAGAATAATGACCACATTAACATGTTTCTTGCCAAAGGAAGGGTTAAGACAGCCACTATCTTGCCAAAATGAAAAGCAATTATGATCCACGTTTTCAAAAATAGTGAATGCCACTTATAGAAAGTAAGTCTGTATTTCCAAGCTCGGTACCGAGCCCTATTTTTTAGATCAAAATTACACAATGCAGCGTGAATAGAAAGAACTCAATGCACATTTAGCCCCTTTGACAAGTTTTGTGCAACATACAGTAACTTGTATCATCTACAAGGGCACCCCAACCGAACCAAAAAAAGCAAGCGAGCCCTACTTCCTAGGGGAGCTTGGTAGTGAGCAAAGTTGTCAATGAGCGATCGTGTTTGCAACTCAGAAGGGAAATGAAGGGATGGACGTAAGAGATACCAAGGCATGGATGAAAGGGAAACGAAGGCAAAAAGCAGGGCTTGGCACCGAGCCCTATGTTCCATGATAGAATGGCACCAAAGTCTTGAGAGTCTAAGAGATAGTTGTAGCATACCTGGAATGATCAAGGGCTATCGGGAAGTCACACCTCGTTGCTTGTTCTTCCTTCCACACCTTATGAGCCTGCGATACACTCAACGTAGAAACTTGCAATCCACATTAGAACAAAGAATGAAGGAGCACAAAATATTTGAGGAGACCTAGAAAGCAGGGCTCGACGCCGAGCCCTATATTACAAGACAGCTTGGTACAAAGGAGAGACTTGGCTAGGAGGGGTAGCTTGAACGAATAGTTGCATGAATGAACCAAGACGACCCTTGGGGCGGAGAAGTGAACATGCCCTGTGAATGGTCAGATGCGTAGGAGAGCTGCTATAGGCTGCAAGATGGCAATGGAATTGTGAAGGGCTGAGAGACACAGGTCGCAAATGGAAGAAGAAAATGGGCAGAGGTGGGCATTGCGAGCTGGGAGGAGGCAGAGATGGCAGAGATGACGAGGGGAGAGGTTTTTGTTGAGAGGCATAGAGGTTGGCATTGGGACGATGGCTTGAGATGGAGAGGTGGGCGTTGAGACGATGGAGTTTTGGATGCGGTAGAGGTTTTGAATGGTAATCTCTAATGTATGGTAGAGTTTTGGATGTGGCAGAGTTACGACGCGGCAGCTGGTGGGCAGGAGGTGAACGACGTGAACGACACGGGAGTTGGTGGGCGAGCAGAGACTTTTATGAGCAACAGATTATACAAGCAAATTTTGTGAACAGGGAAAGATTTTGTGGGCATCATCCGACGTCCAGACTGTGAGACAAGGAACCGTGAGACAAAAGCACGAGAGGCCGGACTGTCAGTGTCCAATAATGTAAAGAAGTTGCTGCTCCTTCATCCTAAAGAGATATTTAGAAGGCTAATGCTCACAAAAGAAAAGAGCCTGCTCATATCTAACTAAAATTTGTGTTTTGTGCTCTGTGAATGCTTGGTAAATCTCAATTCCATGCAGTGAATGTTTTTCTGTTTTTTCTATGTGAATATTCTTTTGTGCTAGGTGCAACTGGAGCGATCAATTACGTCTTGGAAATTTGGCGTGAGATATGGTTCATAGTCTTCGGTTCTAGTCTCTTCCAAACATATAATATTAGAGTTGATATGTGTCTCTGTGGCTTGTATTTCATGTTTGTATATCTGTATTTAAAGATTGTATCAATATAGTTGAGTTTGCGTTTTGTTGGATTTTAAGAGGGAGCAGTCGAAGTAATACTGCAAGCTAGTGAAGAAAAATAGTAATATAGTACTACAAGCTACCACAAGACTCAACAATAAGCATGGAATGCAACAGACAGCTAGTAGACTAAGTTCAACGATGCAAGTGGCATGGAATGCGAGAGATAGCTAGCAAGGTACTTTAGCGGTGACCCTACAAGAAAAGTAGCATCAAAGCATAAATAGTAGCAAGCCATTGTATAAGCACAAGGCAAAGTTGGCGACAAGCTAGGAAATGGTTGCAATGGATGTAGCACCTTGAGCACAGTTGTAGTGGTGCTGACACAATAACTTAAAGAGTAGCATAAAGTTTTCAAGCAAGAACAGGGCAGGAGAAGTAGCATCGCCGAACAAAGTGACTAAAACAACGGTAAGCATAAGATTGAGACAGTGCAAGCATTGAAGCAAGCTACTAGCAGCAGCCAGCCACGCAACACAGAGCTAAGAGAGTAGCAGCAAGACACAAAGAAAGTAGCAAAAAATCAAATGCAGCAGCTCATCAACAAGAAGCACTAGGCTGACACCGAAGATAGGCGAATTGACGCAAATAGAGTCTGAGCAAAGACAGAATTGCCAAAAGAAGTGAGGGATGTTTCCTTTGTTGTAGCTTCGAATAGGTTGTAAGAGATAGAGGAAGAGCTTAATGAATAAGCAAATGGATCCAAATGAAGCCATATTCATAGTGGTTTGAACTATCGAGCGCCATCTCTTGGTTGAACATCAGTGCTGAAGGTAATACCTTTGAAGCCTAACATTATGAGTGACCTCTCATCAATAGGTGTCATTGAGAGCTCCAATGGTGATTGCTCGGTTGGGAAGGAGCAGCAAACTCAGGAAAGTTCTATCATCAGCAGCGACATCGATCAAAACAGCTGAGAAATGAAAAAAGTGGAAAATGCGATCGGCGGTGAGTTGCGACGTGATTGCCGATACTAACATGCGTAAAGGTAGTGCTACATCACAATACACACCCTCACAGACAAATACTACATACACACACACACGAAGGGAAGCACCGACAGAAGCTTAAGAGTACAAGCAAAGTAACTAGGGACAGAAGGAGTGTTACAATGACATCTGCTTTGCTGGAGTTGCAACGAATTGATTCTTTGTTGGAGTCTAGTTGCTGACGATTACGCTGTTGCAAATACATCCATTTTGGATTAGCAAAAAATCAATGCTATCTCCATAAATCCATGAATCATTTCTAGCTTCTATCTTCATAGCGAACCATGCACTCACACTGCAAGGAAGTAACCCCTTTTTCATACGAATCCAAATTTTTATGGATTATATGACGTAAACCACTCCGAAAATTGATGGAGAACACGATGGTTGCATATTGAGCAAATACAGATTGCAAAGATAAGAGAACTGGAGAACACGATGGTTGCATATTGAGCAAATACAGATTGCAAAGATAAGAGAACTCACCACCATTTGGAGGAGCAAATGCCCCAAACTTATAACAAGTTCCACGAATCCATGTTCTCCCATTGAAGAGCAAAAAAGGAGAATACCACAAACTTATATCTAGTTAAAGAAATCCATGATGTTTTCCCATTGATGGCCACCTCTCTTACAACCGCTCTCCGAGAAATGTATGCTTGTAAGCCAACACAATAAAACCTAGTATACTTGTCAAGTAGAAAAAAATGGGCAAGCTGAGCACGTGAGGGCAGAGCAAAATATATCACTCTCCTCATCAAAACAACATTTTGGGGTTGCAAAAAGCAGAAAATAACCTTTGCCATTTATCTTCACTTTGCATGTCAGCTACCAAAGCCCAATAAGGCCGCTCATCTCCATGCCCCTTGGAAACAGCATAACGTAGGACTGCACTTGCACTATAAGCCAGTAGTAACTTCAATCATGAATCAAACTACTCCAGTGAGATGTAAAGATGCCAATACAAACTTTGAACTCTCACATCATTCACAAGGCTTCCGATCTAAGAGCCCCTGCATAAAAGCTATACAGTAGATGCCTGAAACTCAGAACTTGACTCAGTTACATACTTTTGTAGGGTTTATTAGGAGTGTGGTCCTCTTGCTCCAGAGTCCAAACGAAACAAGACCAAAAAAATGGAAGAAGAGACTGCAGAAATGACTACTCTTAAGCATTGTCCAAATAGAGAGAGCCCATACCCATGCCTTCACCAGCTACTCATCCAATTAAATTATAGTATAAGGCGAGCATTCAAAGTAAGCCGTACCACTCAACTTCTTGCTTAAGTGCTTGCTGTAGACAACCAAAATGCAATTGGAACCTTCAATAAAATTCATCCTTCTTTTACTGATCAAGTTAATCCAGTCACTTTGTCGGATTACGTGCTCGAACAAGGACAGGATGTGAGAATAGAGGAATAAATGAACTTCTGTGAGTCTCTTCAGAACGAATATGCTTAACCCAACTCGATTATGCCCTAAACCACTTTTAGAATCCATTTGGTCATACCGCATTGTGCATAGTATACACCAAGGACAAGTCTGAAGACTCTGCCATCCACGAATTTCATGAGAAACCCCATTGGAAACTTCAAACGCACGGATGCACATTAAGAGCAGTGCACATACTGACATGCATCAAAGAAAGCATCCAGGCGTTTCAAGGCTCCTGTGCACTTCTTTGCCCCCTATCCAAATCTGTAAGGACTGAACTGGACAACACGATGGTTGCATGTTGAGCAAATACAGATTGCAAAGATTAGAGAAACTCACCACCATTTGGAGCAGCAAATGCCGCAAACTTATATCCAGTTACACAAATCCATGTTCTCCCAATGAAGAGAGAACAAGAGGAAGGAGAATGCCACAAACTTATATCTAGTTAAAAAAATCCATGTTTTCCCATTGAAGTACACTTGTCTTAGTAGGAAAAAAATGGGCAAGCTGACCACGTGAGAGCATAATATATCCCTACACTTCATCACACGAGCAAAATATATCACACTCCCTCTCGTCCTCAAATACACATTTTGGGGTTGCAAAAAGAAGAAAATAACCTTTGCCATTTATCTTCACTTGCATGTCAGCTACAGTTGCTTCCAAAGCCCTTCAATCATGAATCAAACTACTCCATTGAGATGTAAAGATGCCAATACAAACTTTGAACTCTCACACCATTCACAAGGCTTCGGATCCAAAAGCCCCTGCCTTGATCCCCATCATAGGAGTGTGGTCATCTTGCTCCAAATGAAACAACACACAAAAAATGGAGGAAGATTCTGCAGAAATGACTACTCTTACGCATTGTCCAAATAGAGAAAGCGCATCTCCATGCCTTCACCAGCTACTCATCCAATTAAATTTCTAAATAGTAGAAGGCGAGCATTAAAAGCATGCCATACCACTCAACTTTTTGCTTCAGCATTGCTCCTCCCCAGGCAGAGCTGACCAGGTTCAAATAGCGATGTCATGGATCCATGTGTTGCCTAAAGACCTGATCATTCTCATACTTCTCTACACAGAAATAACCCAAAATAAGAGGGCACACCCCAGTATTCCTCAACATACAGAACTTTGACACAGATGCACATAGGAGAGCAAATGCACCTTCCAACAACACCCTGTATATCATCGCATCCGAGGTGCGACGTCCAAATCTCAGCCTATCAAAAAACGTACCGACGGAAATGAAAAACACGATGGTTGCATATTCAGCAAACACAGAATTCAAATATAGGCGAAAGTCCACCACCACCATTTGGAGCAGCAAATGCAGCAAACTGAAAAGGTGACAAAAGGAAAGAGCTCCGCCACCTCTCTTAAAACTTCTCATCAAGATGTGAATGCGTATAAGCGCTTCCTCCTACCACCACATCAAAACCTTACGTAATTGACAACGTAGAAAAAAAGAGTAAGCTGACCCCATAAGAGCAGAATGTATCTAGTTTTCCATCTTCCAATCAAACTCTTGGGGTTGAAAAATACAGAAAATAACCTCTGCCAATATACCTCACTCCATGTAAGCTACGGTTGCTCCAAAAGCTGCAAGGGCCACTCAACTGACATGTCAATTTGAGAATCACCTTCAGACCTCCACATCAAATACACGTGAGCAAGTACACTGTGCATGGCACACGGATCAATAAGCAAATACATATTTCTGATTACCAGAAACATCAACACTACCTCCATACGGCTAGCAAATTCTGCAACCTTATGCCAACCTAGCTAAATCCCTCTTGCAGATTCAAACTGAGACTTTCAAGTTTCAATGTTTCACCCTCACAGCTCCCTGCGTCGCCCCAAACCTGACCTTCCTCCCACCATGCTACCCAGCTTCACAAAATATAAAAGATATATTATTACACAACCATTCCTTCGAGCCTAAAATTTAGACTCATATAATATACACAGGAGGACAAATAACCCCATCACTATCCTTGCAGGGATTGTCAGATTTAACAGCCGGCTTTATATCTATCACCTTCAGCTCTACACTTCAAACACACACCGTGCATTCCAGGACGGTCCATAAGCATATACAGATTTCAATGAGAAGCATCAGTACCACACCTCCACACGAGAAGCAGATGCTGCAAACCTATCCTTACCTGGCCAAATCCACTTCTCCTATCGAGGGCTCAGGCAATGTCAGCTTGCAATCCAACACCCATAGAGTCTTCTCTGTCCTCAACAAAACTCAGTACCACCTCCTGCTGAACCAATGCAGACATGTGACTCCATTCCCCTATAAAAATAAAAACATTGAGACAGACGGAAACACTGCAAGGGGAGGATGCGCAACTCAGTGTAGACAACCAAAAGGCATTTGATTCAGCATGATTCATCTTTCATCTACTGATCAATTTAAACCACTCTACCTTGTCTTATGACCTACGCCATTACTAGAATCCACTTAGTCGTAGCATATTGTGTATAGCATAGACCAAGGACAATTTTGAAGGCTCTGCCATCCAGAAACTTGGAGGAGCTCAATTCGAAACTTCAAATGTAGAAATGGCACATTAAGAGCAGAAACACATCCTGACATGCACCAAAGAAAGCACACGTGCACTTTAAGGCTCCTATACATTTCCCGCTATCCAAATCTGTAGGGACTGAAATGGAGCACGTGATGGTTGCATCTTGACCAAATATGGATTTCAGATAAGACAAACTCAAAACCACCACTTGGAGCAGCAAATGCCGCAAACTTACATGTAGTTACAGAAATCGATGTTCTCCCATTGAAGAGCAGACCAAGGAAAGAGCACGGCCACCTCTCTTACAACTGCTCATCAAGATGTAAAATCTTGATTTTCACATCAACATTGATCCTCTGCAATTTTTCTTATCTCTTGGCTTGATTTTCACATCGACATTCATCCTCTGCAATTTTTCTTATCTCTTGGCTCCATGTTCTGCCCTCAACCTGAACTTACTCACACAACTCTACACGACACGCTGCATCATCAAATATAAGTGGGAAAACCAGAAACTTTGATAGTTTAGGTATACGAATAATTTGCACCAGAGGCCAAGTGCATATTCCATCAATACCCTTACATACTAAAGAACCATGAAAGGGAGCATCGGCATAATGCTTCAATTTGAGAATCACCTTCAGCCCTCCACATAAGACACACGTGAGAGAGTACACTGTGCATGCCACAGGGATCGATAAGCAAATACATATTTCTGATTAGCAATGCCACCTCCATACGGCTAGCAAATTCTGCAAACTTGAGCCTACTTCGCCAAATCGCTCTTGCAGATTCAAACTGAGACTTTCAATGTTTCACCCTCACAGCTCCATGCGTTGCCCCAAACATGACCTTACTACCATTCCTTCATAACAGAAAATTTCGACTCAGATATCTATTCTTACATAGATGACCATGAAGAGGGGAATTATCAGATTAACGGCCGGCTTTTCCAAACATGGACTTCTTGAATTTCTGTATCACCTTCGGCTCTCCACTTCAAACATACACTGTGCAGTCCACGACAGTCTATAAGCAAATATTGATTTCAAATGAGAAGCATCAGTTTCACCTCCACACGAGAAGCAGATGCTGCAAACCTATGCTTACCTGGCCAGATTCACTTGTCCTATCGAGGACACAGGCAATGTCAGCTTGCAATCCAACACCCATAGAGTCTTCTCTTACCTCAACAAAACTCAGTACCACCTCCATCTGAACCAATGCAGACATGTGACTCCGCTCCCCTATTAAAATAAAAACATTGAGACAGACGGACACTCTGCAAGGGGAGGATGCACAACTCAGTATAGATGCACAACCAAAAGGCATTTGATTCAACAAGATTCACCCTTCATCTACTGATCAATTTAATTCACTCATCTTGTCTGAACATCAGAAGAATACAGGAATATAAAATTTGGTAGATCATCTTTGCTAAGCATCTTCACAATGAATTTACTTATGCCAACTCAATTGTGCCCTAAACCAAAAAGGACTGCCACCATTTGGAGCAGCAAATGCCACAAACTTGTTTCTACGTACCCAAATCCGTCTTCTCGCCATCAAACGCATCAGTTGATGACGCGCCATAGCCTAGGCTGTAAAACAAGCCATCCAAGACCTCTTAAAGCAGGAAGCTATACATCAGCCAATGCAACAATATCTGAGATTACACCTCCACACTCTCAACCATGCGCCAACCTTGTCTAGGATAGAGATGCAACATATGATACATCACGTGTGAGGAGTGGTAGTGGACTAAGCATCTGCAAGCAAATTATTAGGCACGCGGCAGGGAGCAAGTGAAAGACAAAGCCTGACAAAAAGTCAAGGGCATGTAGGTCTAACATTTCAATAGCTTCACCTCAGATGCACAATTACTACTCCATAAGGCGCAGGACAGATTTACACGTGACAACACTAACAAGCAGAACCGCCACACTAGCTAAGACAATTGGCCTTTACAACTATTATCGGGTATGACAAGTAAATGACAGGTATCATTTTTCGGCATGGACCTAACCTATTAAACAAGCCATCCAAAAGTTTTTTCGAAATAGGAAGTTACCCATCATTCCAATGCAAGACAGCACTCGATTTGAGCTATACCGCTCCCCGCCATATCTGAGAGGCCACCTTCACACTCTCTCATTTTCGAACGCACGGCAAAAATCGAGCATCGTCGACAAGACCCTCAAAGCTGGCGTAGCGAATTGCCGCCACGTATCGCGTTAACTCCTTGATGTGAGAAAAGCATGCCAGATCTTGTTGCTAAACGGCACTGGGTTAAGAAACCTCGCAACAATATTTGAGAGTAAAGATCAAACATGAATTCCTGCGCAGGGAATTGCCGCCACGTGTCGCTCTTGCTCCACAAGCAGATGTAACATGTACGTTGAATGACAGTAGAAGCTATGAATCTTTGCTGGGAAGAAATGATTAGGAGCAGAGAACATGAAAAAGAAAAACGTGAGCAAAACAATCAAGTTTTTCGAAAAGCTGGCGGTCGGATCGATCCACAAAAGTTATGGGTCCAGATTGTGCAACCTAGCTTATGCGCGCACCTCGTGTCGTTGCGTGCGCGTAAAGCCCGGAAAAAGCACAAAGATAGGTTTGTTGAGCTACAACGAGTGGCCTCTCGAAGAAGGCTCTCTGGCACGGAGAGAGCCAATCTCTGAAGATGTCTAAGATACTGTCTTCTGCTAAAGGAACTGATTTGAAGAAAACTGAGGGAGCCAAAGGAGTGATGAATGGAATTGGGATCGATGTCTTCATTGTTGCAAGAGCCAAGATATCCGTTGCTGAGAATGGAGGATCGACAGGCAGATTGCCTTCGCCGAAGAGAGATGATGAAATTCCTTAAGCGAATTGGTCTTTACAAGGGAACAAGGTCGGTTGAGTAAAAAGCCTCCTTGTCTTCCAGTAGTCGGCAAAATAGATCCGGGCAAGTAGTTGTATTTATATACATGAATTTAGTGCTATTTTGTAAAAGTTGTTAAATAATATTTTCCATCTTCACTTGATTGTTAAAATGAATTTAGAGCTTAGATTTAAGTAAACTTGCAATTTGAGAAGAATTAATTATGATATGAAGAAGAGCACTATAATAGTAGAATTTTTTGAAATACACTATAATATTATTATAAGAGTAACAATACATTAAAATTTATGTAGTAGACCTAAAAGTGGTTATTATTGGAATTGTTATAAATGGAGTTATATATCACTAAAAACATGACGTTTTTATAAGCATTTTTTAATAACAGTTCATACATGAATTATTTTATGTGTATTGAAAAAAAGTAGTAATGCTTTGAAAATAGAAAAAATTGAGTAATATATGTTATGAATTAAGAGTCCTTCAAGAGTATGATTTAACTATAGTTTGATATAGGAAGTCCTTTACATGTATTGAAAATGGGCTTGTACTTAAATATACTAGATTATGTCTCTATTTTTTAGAAAGTAAAATTTTTTTGTAGATGCTGGATTTCCACTGGGGTTATTGTAGCCATATTTCGAGTCGGTTGTGTTGAGTTCTTTTATGTATTTCTCTTCGAGTATATCCACTTTACTTTTAAAGTTTGTGGTGGCTAGTATTTCTGTTTTGAAGTTCGAGTGGAACGGTTTGTACCTGTTAACATCATGTTTCAATTTTAATGGAGGATTGGTTTGGTGCTGTGCTATCCATTTTTCAAGATTTCTAGTTTGTCCAATATATCTTTTTTCTGTAGCAATACATAGAATAGAATATATGTAATATGGGCCTTTTGTGCCTTTTTCTTTGTCTTCTTCGCGATTTCCTATTTGAAATAGCAAAATGAAGTACGATGAGTTTTTCTAGTGTGTTAGAAGATGAAGTTTGAATGTATTTTAAGATATGGAGTCTAGGGGGCTGAAATATATTGTTCTTTGGTGGAGTCAAGAAAAACTCAAAATGTTCGCCATATGCTTCTTTTGCAAAATTTAAATCGATAATGGAAGTTATACCTTCTATGGTAAATGGCAACTCTTTTGCTTTTTTTTAATCATCTGTTTGGAACATGTTGTTGAAATCCGCTAGTATGACATTTCCAGTCTTACGATCTATTTTGAGGAGTTCAGCTAAGCTGACATTGCAGCCAAAGTGTAGAAGTTCAAGGCAATAAGCTAAAATTCCTTCTGAGTGCTTATCTATTATAGCTTGTGCTTCTGTTCTCAACATCATTGGAGTAATGATATCGTCCTCTTTTGTGATTTTTTGAATTATGTACTTAGTTAGACCTACATTATGTTTGAAATGATATTATGTATATGTTATTTATTGTATTTTTAAAATTTAAAATTTAATCATTTTTTATAAATAAAATTGGGTTACTAACCATTTGCTCTCATTTCTTTGTCCCCATGTTCTGCCTTCCATTGTTGTACTTCATGTTGATTGTTATCCATGAAATTCCTAAGGTCTTGCAGTGTGCTCCATCCATAAATGTATTCATTTGGTTCCTTTCCAGCCATGTTTACAAGACGCATTTGAGCTGTATACAAGAAATAATTTTGTCCCTTTGTTCTTTTTATTGATTTCTCTTGATCTTGTTGAGCCAATTGGGCTTTACTTTTGAATTGATTAAAGATCTGCGAAATAGTAATCTATTTTAAATTAGAATATAAACTAATGTGAAGAAATACTACAATGCTTAATATTGAAAACGTAATGTACCTCGTCTGATGTTGCCATATTTTATTATTTCTTGTTGTTCAAATAAGTTTTTTGATAGATCCTGCATATTAGTTTGTATATCAAAAGTTTCTTTTCTCTTATATTGATGAATATTTAATCAAAGGAATTTCTATTGATTACTATTTTTTTAAAGTTCATGTAAGCATTGGAATGAAGTTAGATGGATTGATTTTAACTAAGATTCTTAAGTTGTTTCGAGAGGTGACTCATGAAAGCATGGCATACGTTAGTCCTGGTGCAAATGATTTTTGTGTTACTACAAGAGCCTTTCCTTTGAGTGTGCATCCTTGTGACTTGTGTCCTGTAATTGCATATGCTAGTGTGATTGGAAAAGTTGTTTTGTGATACCATATTGAGTTTAATACCTTCCGTTTATGTTTTGATCGTCTTAGTGTGATTTTTTTATTTGTTGATAAGATCTTGGCATGAAATTTTAAAATGTTGTTTGTGTTATTATCTATTTCTAGTGATATGACACTTGCAATAGCGCCAGTTGTAGCTCCGATTATGAGA
Organism: Dipteris shenzhenensis; assembly: GCF_047967505.1. NCBI lineage: Eukaryota > Viridiplantae > Streptophyta > Polypodiopsida > Gleicheniales > Dipteridaceae > Dipteris > Dipteris shenzhenensis. The sequence goes on from NC_141608.1 coordinate 4,740,717, forward strand.
TCTATATTTTCTGTGATCATCACTTTTGCTTGTTCGAGGATGCTGGATTTCTGGATGGTCCATGAAGAATCGAGCAGAGATTTTGCCTGATTTTCTTGAAGGTGTAGCAAGATTTGATCTGCATTGGATGTCACAATGATGCTTTTAATTTGATGCTCTTTGAATTTCTTATGTAATATGAGCTCATTATAGTATCTTGTGTCTTTTTGATGGGTGCACAGTATAGTTGTGTCCTTGTCAATGAAATCGTTTGCTTCACTATCACTTATGATTAAATTACCTAGGTAATACTGAATCTCTTCTACCGTTGGTTGTCTTATTCTAATTATGTTTAAGAATTCTATGTATGTTGGATCTTCTAGGTGTCGTATTGATGTGTGAAGGAATGAAAAGGTTACAGTTGTCCAGAAACCCGAGTTTCCAATTTAGCATTTTCTACAGAATTCATTTTCTTGCACCTTGCATTTGCATACTGGAGGCAACTGGGACATATCTCCGAATAAGAGCATCTTTTTATTTTCAAAAGGCTGCAAGATTGTTTGCTTGTAAGTTTCGCATAGTTGTCTGATTACTTTGTTTAATGTTTGGCATATCGTCATTGAGATCTCATCAATTATTATGATTTTTGCATTTTGCAATTCTATGTATCGTTCGTCTGACACTGGTAAGGAGGCACGAAACATATCGTGTCTCTTTGGTAGAGCAAATTGATGATGGATAGTAGTTGCCAATCGACTTAGTCTCATTGCAATAGCTCCTGTTGTTGCTGCTAGAACAATCGATTTTCCTTGTTTTACATAATTATAAGTAATGTACTTGATCATAAATGTCTTTCTTGAACCAGGAGTACCACAAATGACATGAAGTCCTGTGGGTGATTTATTTATCTTTTCGTAAATTTCTTGTTGTTCAGAAGAAAGAGTTGCGCGCGTCTAATTATCTCTTGCTCAGATATTCTTGGATATTGTCGTCTTTTTTGGTCAATATCTCTTTGTAATACTGTAGTTTGAGTAGAGTTTGCTATTAAAATAGATTGACATATTTGGTACATCAATAACAAGTATGGTTTATAAAGAGTGAACACGGAGAACAATGTTAATATTCTCATTTTTAAATATACGTCGAAGAACATCTTGCCGTCATGAGCACCATATCCGAAAGGATAGAGGAATGGGAGTAATACATACTCTAGTGTTAATCCGTCACATTGTGATAGACCTTCCATAGATGTTATGAGTTGACGCTTAATAATTCTTGTTGAATCACGAAGTACAATTGTCCCAACTTCATGTGATGTTTTTTTTTTGAATTGATGAGTTGTAGGTAGCATGTTGATTTGTTCTAGTAATGACAAGTAGTTGTTCTCATGTGCAATTTTCATAAGATCGAATGGTGAGTCAGCATAGTCTCTTTCAAGGATATCAGAAATAACTTCTGAAGAAAGAACACTTACTCCTAGTTTTGGATGCGGTCGTTCATACATTGTCAAGTATTTTTTAAATATGGAGTTTGTTCTAGAGTTAAACGCTAGAACGTGTTTTGTTGTTGATAGTAAGTTTGTTGAGTTACTACAGAATCTTTGTTGGCGATTTCAACATATTAGTGGATTATTCAACATCGATCTCCTTTGTAGTATACCTGTTGCTAAAGATGTAATACCTTTAGAAACGTTTAGGGATATATCGATTATAAAAAGCATTTGCATTTGAAATATGTCCGTACCTAATACATTCTATAAATAGTATGGATCATAGGGAACCAAGTACAACTTTCTGAATGGACTATCTATGCATGCTTTACAAGCCATTTTTGACCTATGTCCTAGGCCATTTTCTACATGCAAACTTATGAACGTATTGGATAAGTCATATGGTGTTATACTTGATTCTAGTAGTGATATTACTGATTTTAACTTTGTAAAAGAACCTGTGTTAAATTCTATTCTACCACAATATACACAATATTGCATCTTCGAAATATATTGAGAAGTGATTTGGTTCCATTCTTTTAGAAATTTATTGATGAATAGCCATGAGGAGAAACTCGGTTGTAAGCGTCTTTTCTTGTTTTCTATGCTAATGTAGGAAGCACGTTCTCTCCTTTCAATAAAAGACCTTTTCATATTTATAAAGTAAATTATATTTAAAGTAGAAGCACCTACTTTATTTTCTTGTTGTGGATGAGAGCATTAAAAATTACTTGAAATTCACCAATTCAAATATTTTGCAAACAAAATATCAAGGTTGTTAACACTATTATTTTCACTCAAAATTTATAACGTCTCTAGTTTATGTTGATACCAATTTGAATATAGCATATAGGAATTTGAATGTAGCATATAGCATTTCGAATATAGAACATGGTACATAGATCTTTCTTTTTGCACATAGGAGTTTGTGTTTAGCATATATTTTTTTGCATATATTTGTAGCTATTTGAATTTGGGATATAGCAGTTTTTATTTATCACTTTGTATATATTTGGTAGCAATTTGAATTTGAGATATAGCACTCTAAATTTCGTACATATCATTTTGCATTTAGAATTAGCACTTAGCATTGATCAACTAGCATTTTTGCATTTAGCAAATAGCACTTTGTATCCAATACATAAACAAATAAAATTAACCACACATTCGTGTGGGGGGAGAGTCAACACATTTCCTCTCCAAAAATTATAAGACCAAGGAACGTGCCCTTCCTTGGGTTCATATGATTTTGCATTTTGCACATAGCATTTTGCATATAGTATGTAACAATTTGAGTTTAGGATATAGAACATAGCACTTTGCATTTTGCACATGGTACTTTGTTTTTAGAAATGTATGCTTTTGGATTTTGTACATAGTATTTTGAATTTTTGAAAATTTAATGGATCAATTTTGTAGTACAAAAAACTTTGAGGTTGTTGGAAATCGCCCATGCGTAGCAGCTCAAATTACGAGCATCAATAGCACGACCATCGAAGCAACAAGGACGAGCTACAAGAACGTCAAGCTAATGCCAATCAAAAACTCTGAATCATCAAGCTGCCTCTACAAGGTTTTTAAGAGCAAGTACCTTTAGGAGCAACTTGGCACACAAGAGCTACTTGACTACTTGAAGCTACATCAGCTTGAAGAGATCAAGAACACTCAATGCACAGCAGATTGGAGCTCTCCCACTATACAAACTGAAACGGATGGAGGACTGGTGCTAGCGGAGGAAGGTGAGCTAGCCAAAAGGTGTGGACAAGATTGGCTCCTGAACGTTCTATCACCAAATCTCTTCACCCATGAAAGTGATAGTGATTCTAACTCAAAGGATGGGGAACTTGAGCCAAACATTTGCAGCGGACATACGAATATGAACAACCGTACTAATCATCACGCTGCCTCTTGAATACTCTGAATCTTCACACTGCCTTTCAAATACTCTGAACCGTCACGCAGCTTTTAGAATCATGTGCATCTCATTACAGGCTGAAGCCAAGAAAACGACCCTATGAACTGTTACTACATCTACAAGTGAAGCCAATAAAAGAACTACTCTGGAACTTCTATTGTTGCTTGTTTATATGGTGTACGAAAAGAAATGCCTTTAATTACTTACACATAAAACACTTTTGGTCTATGGAAAATAGTTAAAGGGTTGACACACGGGCAGTCACACGGGCTAGGGATGCAGACTTGGAGTACAGATCAGTAAGCCTTGCTAACTTGGCCTCTCTCTTAAAGCATTATGGTAATCTCAGCATGTGCTTCTCGATCCTTGTCTATAGCACCTGTAAAGAATAAGGGAGAGAGATAGGAGACTCAAGTTCAGCTTTCTTGACAACACACGAAAAGAGAGAGGACACAAGGTTGGAGGGTGAAGCCTTTCTTCACTTTTGCACACAACAACAATACAATAGAAGAGGGAAATACCCTATATGTCGAAACCTAGAATACGTGGTTCATATGTGAACCCAAACCAAAAAACATACGTGGTAGTCTAACTACACCACGAGTATAACTAACATAGGCGGTGACATAAATGATAGTCATCCAGGAGATGTATCGGGGGTAGAGCTTGATATCTCAACACTCCCCCTCAAGCTCAAATCCATCTCACGTACACCAAGCAAGCTCCTAAATCTGCGAAGCTTCTCGGTACCCAATGCCTTCGTAAAGATATCAGCCACCTGCTCCTCAGTGCTGACATAGACAAGATCAATCTCACTAGCTAGAACCTTCTCTCTCACAAAGTGATAATGCACCTCAATGTGCTTCGTTCTAGCATGATAAACTGGGTTATTAGCAAGCATGATGCTGCTAATGTTGTCACAATGAATGACAACTGTTGCATGAACTGACTGTCCCATATCTGCAAGTAGCTTCCGTAACCAAGCTACCTCACATGCAGCCATTGCTGCACCCCTGTACTCAGCCTCTGTGCTCGACAAGGCAACTGTTGGCTGCTTCTTGCTGCTCCAACTGATGGCACCACTCCCAAGAGAAAACATAAAACCACTAGTAGATCTCCTGTCTGAGACACTACCAGCCCAGTCAGCATCTGTGTATCCATGTACCTGTAATGCACACCCAGCTTCATAAAACAGTCCATAATGCAATGTGGACTTCACATACCGCAGTATGCGCCTAGCCGCATCCAAATGTGGCTTCCTCGGTGCCTGCATAAACTGACTCACCAGCCCCACAGCATAGCTCAAATCTGGTCTGGTTATAGTCATGTAAATCAAGCTACCTACTATGCGCCTGTACATAGTAATATCTTCAAGAAGCTCGCCTGACTCTGCATTGAGCTTCACATTCTGCTCCAATGGAACAGAGATAGGCTTACAGCCTGTCATCCCATATTTGGACAGCATGTCCAAACCGTATTGCCTTTGCAACAGCCATATCCCACTCGGGGATCTAATAACCTCAATGCCCAAGAAGTAACGCAGCTCTCCCAAATCCTTCATCTCAAATTTCTGCTTCAACAGCAGCTTCACTTCATTAATGTCTGCATCACTATCACCTGTAATAATCAAGTCATCAACATAGATGACTATAAGCACAATCCCTCTGTTTGTCCTTTTCACATAAAGTGAAAAATCTGAATTGGAAATCTGAAATCCAATAGTAACAAGATATTGCCCTATCTTGTCTGACCATGCCCTCGGCGCCTGTTTTAAGCCATACAAGGCTTTGCGCAACCTGCATACAAAATCGGGGTGTGCTTTATCCTCATAACCTTCTGGCTGCATCATATAAACCTCTTCCTGCAAGTCACCATGCAAGAAGGCATTTTTCACATCCATCTGATGCAAAGACCATCCCTTTGCAGCAGCCATAGCAATTACTACTCTCACGGTTGCCATCCTTGCAACTGGGCTGAAAGTTTCCTCATAGTCAATTCCATATGTCTGTGCAAAACCTTTGGCAACCAATCTTGCCTTGTACCTGCTAACAGACCCATCAGCATTGTGCTTTACTTTGTAAACCCACTTGCAGCCAATAGCCTTCTTTTCATGAGGCAAAGGCATCAAATCCCAAGTGTGGTTTGCATCCAAGGCAGCCATCTCTTCATCCATAGCTGCTTCCCAATTTTTATGCCCTGCTGCATCCTCAAAACATGTGGGCTCTGGCTCCTCTAGAACCTTGACCATATAAGCATAGTGATGTGCTGTATACCCATCATATCTCAGCCTGTCAACTGGATACTTAATACGAGTGGACCTCCGTACAACTGGATCAGTTGCAGGAGTCTTTAAATCATGCCTGCTTTTCCTTGCACCAGGTGTAACAACAGAAGGAATCCCAAGTTCCTCATCAAGGCTCATTTCAGAGCCACTTGACTCTCCATCAACATGAGAGCTACCAGCAGACACATCAAACACTGGAGCATGGTCCACTTTTTCTTTTCCCTTATGTGATACCTGCACAACACTATCAGGACTGCCATGTGACGATTCACTAGATCTCAATCTCCCTGTCCATGCATTAGATCCACTAGTAGAGGACTCTCTGGGTCCACTCAAGGCTTGAGATTGCTGCTCTGCATTTATTGCAGCATTCCCATTTCCTGCATCTGCATCTCCTACCATAACAGTTGGTGCATACCAGCTGCTCATTTCATCAAAAACAACATCTCTGCTCACTTGCATTTTGCGGGTGGAAGGGTTATAACAGCGATACCCTTTCTGGTGCTGAGCATATCCAATAAAGATGCATTTTTCTGCCTTTGGATCCAGCTTTGTTCTCTTCTCATCAGGAACATGAACATAAGCTATGCAACCAAATACCTTCAAGTGAGAAATATCTGGTTTTTGGCCTGTATACATTTCTTCAGGCGTCATGCCATGGACAGCTGCAGTGGGGGTTCTGTTCATAATATAAACAGCAGTTGCTACTGCTTCAGCCCAAAAATAATCAGGCATGTTTTTCTCATTTAGGATCGCCCGTCCTACTTCTACAATATGCCTGTTCTTCCTTTCTGCAACCCCATTCTGCTGAGGGGTAGACCTACATGAGTACTTCCTTTGAATTCCCTGTTCTTTCAGATATTCACAAAATTCTTCTGAAAAGTACTCTCCCCCTCCATCAGATCTTAGCACTTTAATATGCACACCTTTCTCTTTTTCAACCATGGCCTTAAAAGCCTTGAAATGGTTGAACACTTCACTTTTGTGCTTCATAAAATAAATCCACACCTTCCTAGTGTAGTCATCAATAAACGTCACATAATAATGGCATCCACCAATAGAAGCAGTTTTGGTTGTCCAAACATCTGAATGGATCACTTCCAAAGGTCTTCTGCTCACCTTAGCATTTTTGGGAAATGCATGTCTGGCCTGCTTACGCATTTGGCATGCTTCACATACCTTTTGCATTCCCTCAACTCTGAATTTAGGCAAACCTGCAACAATGTTTTTCGTTTGCATAGATTTCAGCCTTTGTATATTCACGTGCCCAATGCGCTTGTGCCATATCTCAATATCTGCAATGACACCTCTCCCATGCGCAAACATAGCAGCTTTCACCTCAGGCATATCAACATCCAAGGTGAACATTCTGCCATTTTTGTTGCCTTTCGCAACCAAGCGGCACTTATTTTTCAAGTCCTCAACGAAGCATCCATCAGGGTTAAATCTAACCTGCAGACCTTGCTCAACCATCTGGCCAACTGAAACCAGGTTCTTAGTGATTTTTGGAACATGAAGTACATCTGCCAAGTACTTTGTTTTGCCATCCTGCATAGCCAATGGCACTTTACCAACCTGCGTAATTGGGTGCGTAGTATCATCACCTGTTTCAACATAACCTGGCTTATCCAAATTTCTGACATCATGAAACCACTCACCATGACTGGTCATGTGGTTAGAGGCACCTGAATCAACATACCAAACATCATTGCAAGCTGCAGCATCTCCTGACATGGAGTTAACCATATGCTGCATCACAAAAAGTTGCTCATTTCTGTCGTCACCATGCCCACTTGATGATGCATAGTTGCTTTGCTGCAACTTTCCACTTTTGATGTCATTCTGCTTTTTATAGCATGTATTCTCCTTGTGTCCAGGCTTTCCACAATAATAGCATTCTATGCTGCTAGTTACTTGCTGGTTCCTTTGCCATGAACCACGGCCTCTTTGGCTCCCCCTGCCTCTAGAACTACCACGTCCTCCTCCATAGGACTGGTTTTCCTGTTGTTGCTGTTGGTTCTGATTTCCTGCACGGCCACCAGAACGGCCTCTTCCTCTACCTCTGCCTCTACTTGTATTCGAGTAGAAAGCAGTCTCTTGAGAAGTTGAGGTGGCTGAACCACCATTCCTTTGCTCTTCACTCAGCAAGAGAGCAATAAGTTCCTGAAAATCAGGAAATGTTTCACGGACTCCAATGGATGTCCGAAATTGTGCATAATCTTTCCCAAGACCATTCAAGGTCACGGACACTAAGTCCTCATCATCAACAGGTGCTCCAATGGAGGCAAGAGAATCTGCAAGGCCTTTCACCTTCAAGGAATACTCATTTATATTCATATTTTTCCTTTGCACATTGTGCAACTCCTGCTTTAGCTGCATCTTTCGTGCTTTGGTATTTGTGCTATACAGCTTCACCAATGTATCCCATGCCTCCTTAGGCGTCTCTAGATCCTGTATATGCACAATCATAGAATCTGAAATGCTAACGGACAGCCAATACAGGCATTTTCTGGCTTTTTCATGCCATTCTTTAAAGGCCTTCAATTCAGCAGGAGTGGGAGCAGCACCCAAAACTGGTTCTGCAGTTTCACCACTGATGTAATCCCAAACTCCCTTTCCCATAAAGAAGTTTGTCATCCTGAACTTCCATGCTTGGAAGTTGTTCTTGTCAAGCTTCTCACTGACAATGGTAGACAGATTCTCAGACATTTTACAAATCACGAATTGCAACAGCAACCTGTAAACACAGCAAATGCCTCACAAGGGCAAATAGCAAAACTTCTGCGAAAAGCCTCACAGGGGCGGATCTGCAACACTGACGAAAGTGGTATTTCACCACACAGTCACTTCCTCGTGACGATTTTGCATCAACAGGCAACAGGCATGAATCTGCAACTCCCAATATCTCTGCACATAGGCATACGATGCAATTTTTGTGGCACCTTTCCACCGACTAGCCGCGCGGTGGTCGCACGCGGTGGTCGCACGCGGTGGTCGCACAGCAAAAACAGGGCCTTTTTCTGAGTGCCTGCGAAGAACTTCCGCCTTCAAAACGGGCCCCGAAACGGCCTCAAATCAGAAAAACAAAGTCACCGAGGGCTTCCCCCTCTCCCGCAGCATATACTGCGCTCTCGCCGCACCGCAAAGGGCCTCTCAATCTGAAGCAGTGCACTCCTGCACTTCTGGCTGTGCTACCTGTAGAGATTTGCTCCCAAACTCGAAATAGGAAAGCTACACTGGTCCTCTTACCAGGACACCACAAACTTGGCTAGCTTTCTTGAGCTCCTTACCATGAACAAGGCTCTGATACCATGTAAAGAATAAGGGAGAGAGATAGGAGACTCAAGTTCAGCTTTCTTGACAACACACGAAAAGAGAGAGGACACAAGGTTGGAGGGTGAAGCCTTTCTTCACTTTTGCACACAACAACAATACAATAGAAGAGGGAAATACCCTATATGTCGAAACCTAGAATACGTGGTTCATATGTGAACCCAAACCAAAAAACATACGTGGTAGTCTAACTACACCACGAGTACAACTAACATAGGCGGTGACATAAATGATAGTCATCCAGGAGATGTATCGGGGGTAGAGCTTGATATCTCAACAGCACCTATGCTGCCACAAGCTTTCAACCTGCAAACAAATGTAATAGTATTTGGAGGGATGCCCTCCAATTGCATCTGTTCAAACTGGTACATGGCTTTGATAATGAAAATAAAAGTAACCCTACTTGGCATTCCTCATTTTGTTGCATCTCATGAAAATATCCAGTAGGATCTGGGCTAAGGGAAGGTTGAAAGATAAATTGTTATCATTTAAAAGTCCATGTCCATTTGGGATGCAAATGGGAGGGAAGGGATACACACTAACTTACAATGAAGGGTTATAATACTTGCAATTGAATGTTGACAAAAACAGCTTTCTGGAATCTTTAGATTGACACCATTTTTACAACTTTGTGTCAAACCAGACCAATGGTAACCACATTACTGTGAGGTCTGTATGACTGGCCACCTGAAAGGAAGTGCTTGACAGGGCATTTGTCAAAGTCGATTGTGGCAATATGGTAGTGTTATCCTCTACAGCTATTGCCTGAAGATGAACACAATTTCTACTTATAGAAAGCCTTTTTCTGCTTCTTCTTGTGAGCTGATTGAGACACTTCAGACTGATTGGCAAATTGACATACTCAGAAGCCATTAGTATGTACCTTGGTCTCACCATTTTCCATAATGAAAGGAACATTGCCTATTCCCTCCTCTAGACACTTTAAAAGAAGATCTGGGATCCACAGATTTGTGGAATAACTTGTCAACGACAACATTGCTGCTATTTCTTGGTCTCCTCCATGGGCTTGGCATTGTTATTCTTGTTCTGTTGGCTACTTTCTTCCTATGCTCCTTGGCATGGGTCCTCATCTTGTTTTGTAGAAGCACTTGAGATTTTCTAATTGGAATATGAAGATCTATCTTCTTGCCTGTCCTCCTTTTCTAAAGATCCCTATTTTCCTTTACCCTTGCCCTTTGCCTAATCATTGTGAGCTTTGTTAGTATTTGTGCCATCATACTCTTCATCCAAAGCTCTTCCTCAAGGATCATGTCCCCGAGCTTCTGAAAGGTAATTGGGCTACTCCCTAACCCACTTGTCGGTGCTGTAATATAGCCTTGCTACCTACAAGGTAGCTTCATCAATCCAAGCCAAGCGAAGGTTCATGCATCCAAGTTTCACCCACTGAGGCTAACAAATCTCGAACCACCTTGATTTTATTGAAAAACTCTTCACTTTCTCTAAGCTTCAGGGCATATAGTTGGGTCTAAAGGTTCAAGATCCTCATAGAGTTGTCGGTCTCATACTGACTCTTGAGAATATCCCACATAGCATGGGCATTGGTCACCAAGTGGACCAGTGGAATGAGATTGTCCTTCGTAAGGAAGTGCTTGACAGGGCATTTGTCAAAGTCGATTGTGGCAATATGGTAGTGTTATCCTCTACAGTTGTTGCCTAAAGATGAACACAATTGCTACTGATAGAAAGCCTTTTTCTACTTCTTTTTGTGAGCTGATTGAGACACTTCAGATTGATTGGCAAATTGACATACTCAGAAGCCATTAGTATGTACCTTGGTCTCACCATTTTCCATAACGAAAGGAACACTGCCTATTCCCTCCTCTAGACACTTTAAAAGAAGATCTGGGATCCACAGATTTGTGGAATAACTTGTCAACGACAACATTGCTGCTATTTCTTGGTCTCCTCCATGGGCTTGACATTGCTGTTCTTGTTCTGTTGGCTGCTTTCTTCCTATGATCCTTGGCATGGGTCCTCATCTTGTTTTGTAGAAGCACTTGAGCTTTTCTAATTGGAATATGAAAATCTATCTTCTTGCCTATCCTCCTTTTCTAAAGATCCCTATTTTCCTTTACCCTTGCCCTTTGCCTAATCATTGCGAGCTTTGTCAGTATTTGTGCCATCATACTCTTCATCCAAAGCTTTTCCTCAAGGATCATGTCCCTGAGCTTCTAAAAGGTAATTGGGCTACTCCCTAACCCACTTGTTGGTGCTGTAATATAGCCTTGCTACCTACAAGGTAGCTTAATCAATCCAAGCCAAGCGAAGGTTCATGGATCCAAGTTTCACCCACTGAGGCTAACAAATCTCAAACCACCTTGATTTTATTGAAAAACTCTTAACTTTCTCTAAGTTTCAAGGCAGAGATCACTCATCCAAGATAGCAATACAACAAGCAAGCTCGTAGCTCTAGCCTCCTCTCCTTCTCTTCAATCCCCGTACAATGCTGAATGAATCCCCATACCCCTCATAGCCCCTCTTCACCCTTGAATATCCCACATAGCATGGGAATTGGTCACCAAGTGGACTAGTGGAATGAGATTGTCCTTCATGGTCTAAATGAGCACTACAAATGCTTCTACATCCTCCTCTTCCCATGTCTGCACCAATGCCAGATTGGCAGGTATTGTTGTTGCACTATCTCTGTAGCCTGGGGTTTTGGAAAGGACCCATCTGTCACCTTCCAGAATGAGGCCTGAGGGCCCTTGTATAGCCAAATGCGCCCCAAATCTAGCCAACCAATAGACACATGGCCAACACCACTAGATTGTCATCACATCTCTGGGCGCCCGACTCAGTTTGTGGCAGCCCCGACTAGGTTTATGAACCCCAACTTGGGCTGGGCTTGTATAAAACCCCCTCCTGCTCTGGGGATTGCTGCCAGCCTTTGCTTGCCTACATGGCTTTCCTGGGGGCTGAACTACCCTCTTTCCTGCTGCAACTATTATTGCTGCCTGTGCAGCTGCCACATGGACCAACAACTGCTGCTGGACTATGCCACATCTCCTATGACTGGATCTAACCCTGGCAGAGGGTTTAGAGCCTCTGAGGCTACCCTGTCATCAAGTATATTGCCACGGGCACAATCCATATGAAGACAAGAATAACTTTTGCTGAGCAAGAATCAAAACAATCCTACCAATAATCACCACATGAACATACTCCATGCTCAATGTGATGGAAACAATTAGCATCCCTTACAATTATTTTCCGTTGAGCCACCTTAGAAATATATTTGGTGGCACCTTCTTCACAGCATTATTAATCATTGCTTTGCTCACGTTCATTACATCTACTAGCCTGCCTGCGTTAGCATAGACATTTGCTAGCAATAGATATGGTAAAGCATTCTGCAGTGCAACACGTTCTTCCTTTAGCCAATAGCCAAACAGATCAATCGCAAGGAAGATCATAAACTCGCAAAGGGTAGCGCTTCACAAACACCACCATCATCAAACAAGGATAGCAGATGAAGCAGCATGAGAAGTACTCTACTGCACATCAAGCCCCCTGCATTGCCACAATGCCCAATATTGTCTCCTCGTTCATCTCCTCCCTTTATCCTGATCGATCTTTACCATCGTCATCATCATGCAAGTCCATGATGATTTCCATCTACTTGTTGGACCCTCTTCTATGGCTACCATGTTGGCAAACAAAGGCAGCACAATCGTCTCATCTAAAGCAAAGTAAACCATGGATATGAAGCAAAGATGGAGATGGAGACAGAGAGGGAGATGGAGTGAGCTTCGAAGTACCTAGTGCAAAGATTTTCACGAGCAGTGACGAGCAGCAGTAGAACTTTGTGGAAGAACTTCAGATGTGTGGAATGCCAAATCTCATCCTTCTTTTGCAAAACGATTGCACGGAGGTCTGCAAACAACTTCAATTGTGGACGTATGCAAAGAACTTCAGATGTGTCGAAGATCTTTGATCTCAAAGAATCGATGAGGGGACAAAGAGATCGGACTATTAGACATCTGAATCTAGAGAAGAGGAGAGTTGCATTTGCAAGGACTATTGGAAAGAGGAGAGTTGCATTTGCAAGGACTATTGGACGTCTGAATCTAGATTAGAAGAGGAGGGTTGCAAAAGAAATTACGGACGTCTAAATCTGGAGAAAAGGAGAGTTGCAAAGGAATGCCAAAAATAGGAAACGAGCAAGGAAAAAGGAACAACGGTGAGGAACTTGGACTGAGAGAAGCATGGAAGAGCAGAGGTGGAGCAATGGCGATGGCAATGGTGATGACGAAGATGGAATCACACCTCAACAAGAACGAGGAAGTTAGACGTTGGAAGAATTATGTTGGAAGTTGGAAGAATTTCTTGCCAATAATACATCGTTTCATGAAATGACACGTGGCTTCATGAGAGGTCAGATTTCCCTTTTATTTCACAATGCTACCTACCTAAATAAGGGATTAACTTTAATCCACCGAGTGGATTTGATCGATTAAATAACTCACTTCAACTTTCGAGATTCATTGGACCCACAACATCACCAAACCTCAGGCTAGTCCTGTTTGCCGCCCAAGTGAGAAAACGGGATCGGTCGGGTGGGTTACACACCAAACTCAAAACATAAGTAAAAGTATGAGCTCATTAATTGCATGCACATATGAATGGCTTATGTGGTATTGGAGGTTGCGCCCACTGTCAGAGGTTGGGCACCATTTGAGCGGGGGTTGGTGGCTGCCCATGATCTTGGGTGCCCCCCATTTTGTGCACCAAATCAATGGCCACCATGTGGCAGACACGCAAGCGAGTGACCTAAGAATGGATAGGAAGGGTGTCATCTGTAAGCAACCTTGCTCCATGCTCAGTGTTGGTTTAGTTGGGAGGTCATTCTTATTGGTGACCCTCAGGGCATTGTAGCTGAAGGGATTCCATATATTCACGGGTGGTTGTCTTAACTTTTTTTTTTGGGAGGGGACAGCGTAAGGAGAATGCATCTGATACTATGGTAGGGCCAATGGGCTATGTTGCATAGATTATGGCTTTGGGTAAATGTTCCATTGCAGATTTTTGTGTGAAAACTAGCTCAAAGCACCAGCGGCTATTGGGTCTCTTAGTGAGCTCTTGAGTACTTTGGTTTAGGCTTTAGTGCAATGTGTTGCTTAGGCAGTTTGCCCCTTTGTGTCTTTTTTTATATCTTTGGTCTTCTTTAGGGATCGACCACCTCAAATACAAGCCAATAAGTTTTCATCATCTTCTTCTTCTCTTTTTATGGGTCTACTGATGTTGTATACTTTCTTCTAATATCTATATCTAATGCTACAAATTTTTTTTTTTGAAGGGTCTACTAATGTTGTCTACTTCATAATAACAAGATAGTTTCCATTTTGTGAGCCCTTATACAACCACGTGGTCAAATGGATTTCATTGATCTTCATGGTGATCCAATAGTGTAGGTTTTTGCTTCTTGGATAGCTGATTCAATTCTCTTTCACTTTTTCTTGTGATATGCTTTTCAAGATGCCTTGGCTTGCTTTGTTCATAAGTGATCATCCGTAATGCAAAATGTCTTCTGATCATCTGGATAATTTTGATTAGGTGTTGCTATTTGTTGTGAGCCTATTAATCGCATGACTCTCTTTATTTGAAACTTTCATAACACCTCTTGACCTAATTGAGGTGCACTTTCAACACCTATATTTACAAGTACATTTACTATTGAAGTAGTTCCAGCATTGCTCAAATACTTCTCTCCCTATTGATATCATGTATGACAGATTACTGTTTGCACTATGTAAGGCTAGAGAAGACTTAGATCCTAATTCCTTTGTCCTACTCGAACAAGCACAATCATCTAGCAACCAGTGCGATGTGTAGTTGTACACGGTTTGCCCATAAGTAACTACTGTAGAGTATTACAAACGTTTTGATGATACTTGCAAAAAAAAACACACACACACACAATTCCTAATTATCATGAAAGAATATAAATTACCACAGCATGTTTGACCAACTCATCGAAGACAACGTACACATACATAGTTCACCACCTTATTACATGCAACCAAACCTACTAGGCTTACAACTTTGTTACTACGAATCCCGAAAGAGGAACATGGCGAATGTTCATCAAAGAACTTTCATAGCACACTCCCCTTACTTTTTCGGTGGCACTTTAGATACCTACATTTGTAAATACATTTGATGTTGAAGTAGTTAAAGTGAGAGTTCATAATTACTAGCTAGTAGTTAAGCACCATTCAAATGCTTATCCTCATATTAATGTGATGTACGATGCATCATTGATCGTGTAACACGTAATGCCTAAACATGTACTCAACTACATGTGAATAACTTCAGAATCATGTCAACATATTTCAAACACATGTTCAAAATGAACTTGAATTTGTACCACTGCATTCTAACAGCAACAATCCCCGCTCACACCTACAAATTACAACAAAAAGACAACTCGTACTTGTCATTGAAGAATACAAAATTTTACAACATGCTTGACGAACTCATACTAGCAAATTACAATGAAATGACGACTCCTACTTGTCATTGAAGAATACAAAAATTTACAACATGCTTAAATGCATCCAACACCACTACATCTACATACTCTACCACCTCCATTATGTTGACATTTCCCTAAACAAAACGAATTACAACCTTCGCCCGAGTGACTTCAGTGCAACTCCTGACATTTGCTATACTGCATATACATACCCTTTATAAAATAAAGTGTATTTCTTATTCCCATATTCAAGTATCCCATCAACTACAATACTAAAACAAGGTGGAGGGTCCACTGAGGCCCTGCTTTAAGAAGGGTGGAGCTCGTATAAGGTAAGCGGAAGGTATATGGTTTAGGGTCTGTGGATGAAAGCTTTTTTGTTTAGGTTTGGTTTTTTGTTGAATTGATGGTGGGTTGTTTGAGGGAGTTAGTTATTGACATGTACGTAGGCCATAGAATGGTCTGACCAATATGCATATGCGGATCCACTGTCGTTTTTTTGTTAGGTATGTTAGTCCAAATGTGATCTAGTTGTGACCCATATATTGTTGTGATATGATGGCATTGAAGGGTGTAGCCGAAACTGTTCATAATGTTCTGTAGTGTTTATGATTTTTTTGTTTGTTGAAGCATGTCAATGTTGAAGTCTCCTATGAGAATTGTTTTTTGTGTGTCAGCAGTTGTCGATAATTTTTTGCAAAGCAATTGAAAGAATGTTTTTTGTGTTTTCAGATGGTGGTCTATATATGTTTACAATTTCATATGTTTCGTGTTTTGTTTTGATTGTAGATGTCATGATTTCAATTCCGTATAGTGAGATTTTTCCTGTATTTTCAATGACAATGTTATACCCAACTAGGGTGCAACTGTTGTGATTGTTTATATATTGGAAGTCGGATGTTAGATATGGTTGGCAGTGTTCAGTTTTTGTTTCTTGCAAACATATAATGTTGGAGTTGATAAGTGACTCTGTGGTTTGTATATTGTCTTTGTATTTATGTAATAACCTAGTGTTTAAAGATTGTATTAGTGTAGTTGTGTCTGTGTGTTGGTGGATTTTGTTGTTCAATGTTTCCCATTTTGATTGAGTCATTAGTCTTTTCACTTCTTCGTGAACATCTTTGTCTATGGGGAGGTGTTGTTGTTGGAGTGGTTGAAGTAAGTAAAGGTTCTCTATGTTTTTTACACGTGAAAGTGCTGTGTATGTAGACACTCTTTTTCTTAACAAATCTTTAAGTTTTATTCAAAATGTCTATTATGATACCCCTTTGTAGATATATTTTTGTTAAAGACATGATTTACAAATGCCCTTTAATTGAATGCATGTGATCATCACACATTTTCTACCGAACATTGAGTCAATGCACTTGCTTGGTATCTTGTCTCTTGTATCGCCAACACTACACAACAGTGAACTAAATATCATAACAATCTCCTAATTGGAGGAACCTAGACTCTCTAGAGTCTATGTCCTCCCATAAGGTTCCCCTAGGCCTTGCTTCAGCTTTCCCACTGGGAATTCTGTAATGGCCTCCCCCAGTGAGAATGCAAGTCCCCCAAGGCACTTCTTTTAGCTTCTGCACTGGGAATCCAATCCAATTTTGGAGTAAGCTCCATGCGCCAACAATTTGTGCATTTTACAAGGATTATCTACACATGCTTCATTGACAGTTGTTTAGCAAAATAATGAAGGCTAATCAAAATCCACTATGGAATGCATGAAGATTGACCATATAGGTTATCTATAACCAAAAGATAAAAAATGGAACATTGCCCAAGGACATCCAGATGATCAACTATCTGAACTTTTATAACGTTCTCAAAAAAGGAGCTCCCACGATGCACGTCAACAGTGCATGGAAACTAGGACGAGCTTTGAACACAGTCTAATGTCATTCCTCATCCAATAGTGTAGCAATGATCTCCTCCAAAGTCACGTCTACATGCAAACACAATCCTTACAATCTCGTTGTAGCTTGAGGGAAGACTTATTAGAAGAACTACGTTGGAGTCATCATCTTCGACTTGGGCGTCAAGTTTTGATAGCTGGCAGAGAATGGCTTTCATCTAGTTTAAATGCTCTCCTATTGTAGCTCCATCCTTCGTTTGCAAACTAAAAAACTCCTGTTTGAGAAAAACTTTAGAATTTTTTAGTCGATCACGAAACAATGTATTGATTGTAACCCAGTTGTCATGAGCATTTTTTGGAAAATCAAGATGATGATTAAACCTTGATCCTAAAGCACATCCCAAAATTCCTAGAGCTTGCTCATTTTTATTTTCCCACGTAGAAATCTTCTCTGAAGATTCTTGAGCAACCTTGCCAGTTGGTGTTTTTTTCGTGCCTGCAACAACCACTCCCCATAAACCCTTCTCCATGAGATAAAGTTGTAATGTAAGCTACCATGCAACGAAATTTGTCTTGGTATAAACCATAACTTTTGTAGCTGACTCGAACTTTGTCTCCATGATCTACCCTACTCTGATACCCACTGAAGAAAAAGGAAACGTTATCCTTCTATACACACACCTGTATACAACTGAATAGAAATAAAGAGATCTAGAACAACTTCATTACAACAAGCTTTCTACAACCATATCAGGTTCTCCTCATCCCTAGGGGCTTGTTGGAGAACTAAAAGTTTATTACAAAACATGAAACACAAAGGACTATCACTAGTTTCTCTGAGATCAAAAGAGAGATTAGAGGGGCAATCTTGGGCAAGCATCTCGGAGATGATAGAGATGATGAGGAACATGATTGTCTCTGCTATGCCACCAGCCATGCAACCGTGTGTCTCTTAGTTGAAAGTGAGAATCACCCACGATGCAAACCATGCAAGGGTTGATTTGTCCAACAGTATTAAGAAGAGTTCTAGAGTTAGAGATCCTCCACTAAATTGTTTGAATCCTACCATGGCAAGTGACTTACGAAACCACATTGCTAGTGACTTATGAAATCACGAACAAAGCCTTTGCTACATCCCCCAACTGGATGCGTCAAATTTATGAGCAAAAACCTATGAGTAGGTTTATCCGAGCATGTTTTTCAAGAGATTAAAAAAATTGTATTTCTTCAAGAAACATGGTTTTTACACTTATATTTTCACTAGAACTAGATACCTTTATCAAAAAATACACAGACTAGTCACTGATTCCCTTTTACATAACATAAATTTTCTTATTCATAGACATCCTTGTTATTACCTTAAAAAAAGTGTTGAAAATTAATTCCTTTAAGAAACATTCCTCATAATCACTCTCAATGTAATAATATTATACATATATAATTACTTATTAAACACATTTATATCAATATGACAAAAGCTTTCTAGTTTTTTTATAACATAAATAACAAGATATTTATGCATATGTTTCTAAAGAAGTTTAAAATACTAAAAATAAGTATTAACTTGGGCTTATATATCACTCTCATAAAATACATGTAATATTTAATACTATATATGCAAGATTTTCCAAAATATAACCCCAAAGATGTGCTCAAATGGCATTTTTTGAGAAATTTGACTAGTTGAATGACTATATTTGGACATAAGATGTGAAAGTTATGTCACTTTTAAAAGTGTTGTCCAAGGTAGATTCGCTAGCGAAACCGCCTTAGAAGATCTACTTTAAAGAGGTTTTGCTGTTGAAACTACCTTGATGGATTGCTTCAATGAGGTTTCTTTGTAGCCCTTTCATGAAGATAGGGGGTTTTCAATGTCACCCCTATTAAGTAAAACTTGTAAGAAGGATCATAAGGGAATTTTCATAGAGAAGTCTACTCTACACGTGGGTTTTTTCAAAAGCCATCCCATTATGTTACTCACCATTCCCCAAAGATTTTATGTAAATATTTGTGTATAAAATAGGCATTGCAATAATACTTTGCATATTTCTAAGTGAAACTATGTTTTCTTCCCATCCATTTTTGCCATATTTTTACATAGTTGGAAGCTTTTTTTTCCCCCTTCGCTAAGATGCTCGAAAGATTTCGCCAGGAAAATTGTCATCCCCCCATTTCAATATCAAAAAATAATAACTTATTCAAAAGTCCATAGGTTTCCTCAATGCTAGAAGGTTAAACATGCATATAGCTTTAAAGCCACTAAACTAATTTCACATCATCCATGAGATAGTTTGTATGTTTAATTTCCAAGTCATTGTATATCAAAGACAAACCCTACTGCAATCAAGTTCTGTCTTTCCACTAGAGCAATTGAGATCATCAATGCAACCTTCTATACAAGTGGGATGTTTCCAAGGACTCCTTGCATAGATTAGTCTAGATTCCATGCATATGTAAATGCTTAGCTTTTTTAACTCTATTCACTCTTGGAATAAAACTCATGTTTCTTTGTTACTGCAAAAATATCATTCCCTAATGATTTATTCTTACCTCCCACTAATCTTACCAATGCAACAAATTGACCACAAATTCATATTGTGGTGTATTAAATTTTACTAGATGGTGCACAAAGACATGATAATCATCTAAAGTACGCCTTGCCATTTGATTTGATATATAACATGACCCTTTTTGGACTTGTAAATCAAAAGATACAGGGATGTGAAAATGTCATCTTTTGGTGGCAAAATAGGGAGCACATTAACGCACTCCGTGTTTTGACCCAAAAGATAAGTTTTTAACATCCTTGCATCTTTTGATTGTCAAATATAAATGGCATAATGTTACATATCAAATCAAATGACAAGGCATGATTTAAATGAATATCATACCTTTTTGCACCATCTAAAAAAATTGTGTGCATCAGAATATGAATTTTGTGACAAATAACCACTCTTTTGAATACTTTGTACTTCAAGGAATTATTTTATAAAAAACTTAGATTCTTTCTTTACTTGCTTGATTTTTTAGCCACTTCAACTAATTGTCGATCACTTTTTTGGGCTCACTCGCTTTTTCTCGCTCACTCTATTAACTGCCTCCTAAATGGGGGATTTATAAATCTTTTATTGTTTTTTATCGCTCGCTCGCTTTTTAGTAATCCTCTTGTTAAAACATCCCTTGACCTCAACACTCTAGAGATAACAATAAATATTTGATCTATGTCTTCCTGTGTATGGCCGACAAGTAAAAAACAACTTCCACTTGTCAAATACTTTCAAACCAACCAAAATAGAGCACAAAGCAAAAATGTATCTATTCTTATTTTTTTCTCTAGCAATTATTAGCCTGTGTATGCAAGATGCGAGATAAACATCCACATGCATCCTTGACCTTTCATATTGCTTTCATGATGGATGTTGCCACTTGGGTACTATCATGGTCATGCAAGCTATCAATCCATAGATCATAAACAAGTCAAAATCCATGTACTAATACTCCACATAAGTGTGTTTTTAGTCCATGTTTACCCTCCAATGGAAGTGGGATGTGTTTGAATGTGGGCAAAGTTGTATTCTTATCCATACCATCAATGGTGATGCACATAGAATTCTTGATATTTGAAATAGCTTCCTCCCTCCAAGAAGCATACACCATTCTAGCATCTTGCACATGATGTAAATGGCTCCATCTTATATATTTTCCTCGATGTTTCTCACATTTTTCAATTCATCACATGTCTTGCATTTTGACATTCTTTGATTTGATGGCATCTTTATATTGCAAAATTGCCCACACCAAATTTTGTAAAAAGTAGCTCTAGAATTTTCTCTCTCTTCTCTATCTTGTAATATTATGTGAATGGACTCTAGCACAACCTTCTTTGTCATTCCTAGAGAAAGATGGCATTGGCACACGATACTTCCATCTGGCATTGTTTGTGGAAGATGAGGTTGTGGCAATGCATTGTCTTCAAAGATTGGCTTTAAAGTTGCAGTTGCATTGAAGGCATTTCTTTGTCCTTTTAACTTGCATATATTTCCATGAACTCTATGAATTACCTTATCTTTGACCTCTACCCATATGCCCCAATAGTAGGTACCATGTGATAATCCACTTAACAACTGGTATCCTTGGTTACAAATGACTAGTCCATTAACCATAAGCATCGATCGAGGTTTGCATAGCGTTGTCTTTAAGCTGCCTTCAGGTTGTCAAAAGAAGCAAGAAAACTCTTGAAGAAGATGATTATGTCTATTTGGCCATATCTTGCTCCAAATACCCACACGTATAGCCTCACAATCTTCCTTTGTAACTCTTCTAAGGCGTAGTTTCTTACAATAAATTTTCATTATTGTTGTTTCTTGTATATTCTGTTAGGATAGCATTACGAAATTGGTGCCATGATTCATCTCCTCTTAACACTTACATACATTCTTTTTGAGCCTAACAGCTTTCTTTTCCTATTGGACATGACATCATTGTCAATTTCATATTGCATTTCACTTGCATCTTCATTTAAAGTCAAATGTTGAATGGCCTTGAGAACTATTTCGATGATCCATAATACCTTGGAAATGGCAATCTTTTAGATATTGGATTCATTGAAGCCAATAGTTTGGATCCAAAATTATGTCATTGAATCGGCTCCTTTTTTGTGCGAACATCATGACCAATGTCTGAATCAATCCGAGTCCCACAAACTGCATCTATGGCTTCCACCCTAGTAAGAACTCCTTCATGACCAGCATCACAAATTTATCATTGACTCCTATTACTGCATTCCTTGTCCCATAAACAACATCAATATCCTCTATTCTAGTAAGCACTTCATGACCAAATTTATCATTGACCCTTGTTACTACATCGCTTGTCCCACAAATAGCATAATATCCTCTATTCCAGTGAGCACTTCATGACCAACATCATTGCTCTCTATTAGCACATTACTTTTAGATTGGGTTCCCTTTAAATGTCATCTGTTATTATTTTGGTAGTACATTAGACTTGTGTCGTCCATCACATTAAAAGATACTTTGTTAAGTACATGGGATTTGATGAATGCTCCCCCCCAAGTGATCGTATTTTGCACCTGTAACTATGATTCATCATAATTCATTGCACTTTTTATAATTCCTTCACTTGTCAACGTAATGATCTTGATCACGCAAAGTATATTGTGACTATAGCCCATAAATGTGCGAACTCCTTGTACTTCTCGTGACCAAGACAAAATATCAACCTTTTCTCCCTTAAGAAAGGTTTGAAATGTAATATGATTATGAAGAAGAGACATTGGGATGATCTCGTCCCAATACCAAAGCATTCGTTGTGCTTGTATGTCAATAATTTGACATTCTAATAAATCACTCAGTGTTTCAACGTCTCCTTACAGATACTTTAAATCCACTTTGAGACAAAGCACCTTGGTCATTATTATCATGCACCTTCTCTCACCACAACATTGAAAGTAACACAAACTCATGCGATTAAGACTCGGTATTTGGCAAGGCAACCACTTCATTTTTCTCGTACAATACCACATCTAAATTCTCTTCAAGAGTAAAATCTTGCATTGGAGACAAAGACCATTTAATTCAGTAATGAAAATAAAAAATATAATTGAATTGCTTCTAAAATAACAAAAGTGGTAAGATCTCGATCCTAACCCTAAACTCCAAAGACTACAATAAGATATTTAGTTAAATTTTAAATTAGGATTTAAATCTAATATTTGTTATATTTAATTAAAATATATTAATATTTTAAAATATTAAGATCTAAAATATATTTTTTAATTTCTTAAAACTTCACATAAATTAAGATTTAAATATATAAGCATTTATTAAGATTTAAAAAATCCATTTAAAATCAAAATATATTTATATAGCAGTCTAATATGCGCTCTGAAACACATGCAACTTGCCGTTATAGTAGTCTAACATGTAGTCGAACGAAGTATGACACTATGCTAATGGATTTTGACCCACCAACTCACATGTGCACACACATGAGAGAGAGAGAGAGAGAGAGAGAGAGAGAGAGAATCTATTATATATTGAAATAATATAATACTTAGTATATATTCTAATATTATATTATATAATCTATTACACACACATTTTTTAGTAAAAGATTATAAAATATATATCACACACACACGCACACAAATAAAAATGCATATACATATGTGTGTGTGTGTGTGTGTGTGTGTTTAGAGTTAATAATCCCATCAATAAATGAACCATACAATTAATTCAATCATTTGGATAATTATAAAAAGACGCATATGAGAAATGGATTGAAAATATTTAACAATATTGAATTGAAATAACTTTTGACAACATTGTAATCCAAAAAATTAGTACCAAAAACAAGAGGAATGGCAATATAATTTTTCTTTATATTGAATTTGCAAACTTAAGCAAAGAATCAGTATGACAGTGTCAAATCCATCAGGTAGTCCAGGCTCCGAGGTCAGGGTCTACTTACTTTGCCACCATCCAAACCAACCATTTGTTAAAACAATATAGTTGAATTTGGAAAGACAGGTAATGCATGTATTCCATGGCTTGTTATCACTTTACCTAAGAGTTTGAACAAACCTTTAGGATTCTAAAAGGAAAGCGAAAGAACTTCTTAGACTACTAGAAAATTTAACAAGATTTAAGATCAACAAAAAGGATTATTTTAAAGGGAGGAGTAAATAGTGAGGGTACTAAAATGTACATAAATTACTTGAGAAAAGAATTAAAAAATGGATCAATCCACACCTTTAGCCAAATAATTATTTAAGAATTAAATAAATTGGAATAGACAAGGGGGGGATTCCACACCCTTAGAAAATTTCTATATACATTACCAAAATTACATGACAAAGGAAACTAATTAAATTATCATAAATTTCATGAAAATTAACTGAACTCCTAAGAAGTATCAAGTAAACAAAAGGGGGGTTAGATAATTATGAAATGTTTTTCTTAAAAAAAAACAAGAAGTTAAGTGGTGCTACAGGCAGTTTCATATGTTTATATATATATATATATAATGAGAAATAAATAACTAGAGAGACATATAAAGAAAATAATAATAATTAAAGCAACCTTAAATTAAAGAAAAAATGAAAGAAAAAAAGGGGAGGCTAAGAGACAATTTTATATAAAAAAGATACACTTAAAGGCTAAAGCAAAAAACAAAAAAATAAAAGAGATAATTGAAAAAACTTAGCCAAGAAATGCTTACTCATTGAGAGAGAATTACAGAGATGCATATAAACAATGAGACCGTTCAAAACTTAAGCAAATTGATTGAATCAAGAACCATGAAAAGTGAAAGTCCTAGAAATAGTGTAAACAAGTTAGTAATCCAAGAAATGCAAATAGATACATATATATAAAGCCAAGAAGACATTTATTTAATCAAGCTATTAAGAGACTATGCAACAAAGCCCGTCGAGGCACCAAATTCTTCAACGAAAACGTTAGCCGAAGCATTTCTATGCAAGTTCATAGAAATGCTTGTTGGTAGCCAAAGCATTTCTATGCAAGTTGTTGGTAGCCAAAGCATTTCTATGAAAGTTCTATGAAAGTTCATCTTTAACTATTTACTACTTGTTGGTAGCCAAAGCATTTCTATGCAAGTTCATCTCATGGGAATAAAATAGCACTATCACTAATGTAGACTTACAAGCTGATGTTATAGTCATCTTTAAAATTATAGTGATACTATAAAGCTTTGTTAACGATGACTACATATGTATAGTGAGGTTATGTTTTTCTCAAGTGATGCACTTCAACTATATAGTACTTATTATTGATAGCCAAACCATTTTATTAGCATTGAGTAGCATCGCATGTAAAGTCTGGTGAATATATAAGAGACTGATATATTACCTGAATCTCAATAGGCATATTCATATTGCAAGTTGAGAAATCAATATATTGCATGCACCAATCGCAGAGATCTCTTTCACTTTCTATAAAAATGTAAAAAGACAATCAAAACAAAAGGGATATTGAAATATGATTTGTCTATTATTCTTGGAACGGTACATTATTAGCCTAGCTTTTATCAATACTTCATATATGAATTACTTGGTGGATTGTTTGGATCCAAAGTCACCCTAATTAATTGTACTAATTTATGGATCCTGCTACTGAGAAGGCTCTTTCTTGTCTTTGGGAAGGTTTTGAAGCTAGTCTATACTTGGACTTTGTAATCATCGCAACAACAGAAGCCACAAATGAATCTTGTATGTTCTACTCATGTGAGTTTGAACAACTCGTCTAAAAGCAATTGTGGATGCATCAAGCTGACATGGTTAACACACAATGGATGAGATGAAACTATGCTAATACGAAGAACCTAGTCAGTCTATATAGATATAGTGCTAGATACTTCAAAATCTTGTAAAGACCATGCTTGGTAGCTTTGTTCTAAAGCTCTTCCAATCCCACAAGGGTAACAAGAATAGAACGTCAAGTGGTCAATGGACTTTGAATAAATAAATATTCCAACAAGAGGGTCTCATAATGATGTGAAATGAAATCCAGCATTATATTGATAGTCCAATCTGTGCGCAAGGAATAATAACGATTCTAAGCCCTTTGAACACACATTTACTATTGTCAAGAAAATCTTAGTTGCCAAATCAGGGCATTTGTGATATCAGCCTCTTCTGCCAGCGAGATCACCGGTCTCTTTTACAGGCCTTGGCTCTCCAACCTCCAGACATGGCTATGTCCTCATCCATATCTTTGAGCTCAAGGTCTTCAAACATCGAGGTTTTTGCATTTCCATTTAGTGAGTGAATGCTAATCAACTTTCCATCCTCCTCATGTGTTTTAAAGTTGTAGGCAATGCTCAAGCCATGATAATTTCACACCTTCTCTTAAGCAAGCTCTTAAACCACAAAGTCCTCCATCCCACCCTTCTATCATACACACGTAAACTCAATTGTGTGTACCATACTCTTTAGTTGCCAACTACAAATCAGGGAGCATGTCAAAGAGGTACACTTTGTGGATGTCAATCTAATGAATGGTGGAGTGGCTACTGTTGTTGATGAGGTCCCATATGTGAATCTTTCCTATTTCATTCTCTTGTTCACATTGTGATTTTGAGGTGGCTAGCATGTGGCTGATAAGTGAAAGATTTGGTTTCGTAAGTGTTCATGTGTGATATCTCGACAATTCTTAATTAATAAGCAATTCTGCATAAAGCTTTCAAAGTTTTTAATCAAAGCGAACATATTTTTTTCGTGTTTTTAAAGGAGTTCTGTCTCAATGCTTCCATGGACTTTCCACGCAAGGGCATGCTCATGTGCTTGAGCACTTTCCAGGCTTTTTGAAAAGGGTCGAATTTGATGGCATAAGTCTAACAAATAATTCTAAGGCCTTCAAAAAGTGGGAGATTACATAATTTGCGAAGTAAGTGGAACTTTGATAGAGAACGATGTTCTCCTCCAACATAATGCACTCATTAGTTGACATTGCTTAGGTGTCCATGATAGATGATGTGCGTGAGGATGTAGGTAGCTAGCTTTTCCTTCGTGGCTAAGGTTCAAACAGATAAGACAAGCCATACTAGACATGAAGATGAATGAGCTTGATGATTCTTGGAGAAGCTCTTTCTTGAGATGGCTACAAGACTTAAGACAAGCAAATCCTGAGCTAAGTTCTTCAAAACTAATATATGTTGCAAGCCCAGCAAGGAGGCATGGCTTGCAGACAAAGGGCTAAAACTTTGGTCAAGCAAGAATCCATACGTTGAGAACACAACATGAATGTTGAATGTTTCAACTAAGTATACAACAAAAAATGACTAATAACAAAGACCAATACAACAGAGAATCTTACCTTGCACACAATGGAGCTCTCCAACATTAGGAAAGTGTTAATATGCCCTCATATGGTTTTCTTGAGAAGCTTATGTTTCTATAGAAAAAGCTAATGTTAAAATTGTGACACATGGCAGAAGAAGGGCTCATAAAACCAAATCTTGCCTACCATAAATATTTATCCAGCTACTTGCACTTATAATTACAATAACATTACAAAAGGTGGGGCCTTAGTGCCAAGCGGGATTCCCACCTTGTTGAGTTTTAGGGTTTTGTGATTGGACACCTGCGACCTTGTCAAAGTAGGGAATCGGCTCTGGGAGGCGATTTCGAGGAGGGGCCACTCAACAACCGGGAGCCGGTGGCCCCAGTTTCCAACCAGGATCAGCGACTGAGCCAGATTCCTATCCGTCAATAGATAGGGGGTGGTGGCCATGTGTCACGTGAGGATTGGTTGGTGTGGCATCGACGCAATGGTTAGCGTGATGTTAGTCTCGGGATGATTGGGTGGCTAGCAAATATCGATTTGTGTCGTTATATAAAAAAGATCTAAGGGCTACGATTCACAATTTATTGGCCTACCCCCAATGGGGTAGGGCTTAGTAGCCATTTCTCTATAAAAGTGAAAAATAGCTTGTTCCTAAAATCTCTAATTCAGTGCATTATTGGTCCACGTCTTGTTGGCTTTTTGGAGGCATGCATTTAGGAGCATCTTCTAGCATTGAGCTAGCCATCAATTTATGTGCCTTCTCCTTTTCATTAATTTTCATGCATTTGTGGGTTTTTGTGCATTCACTCTGCCACTTTGGGTCCCCCTCCCTTTTCTCCTCTCCCTTGCATTCCCTCTTTACAATTGCCTCATTTAGTATAACCTTACAACGTGCGATGGATTCCCAGCTGGGCCATTTTGTTAATGGTTCTCAACAGTAATTGATCTTATTCTTAAGAAAGCAATGATCATCGATGAGATTGTCATAGGGCTTGGGAGGAGAACTGGTCATAAGCAAGATCCTCAGCTCAAGATTCAAGCTCTTCTGTTGCTCGTCCTAGCCCAAGACATTGTATCGAGGTTGCCTTACTCTCCTAGAGTGATCTTAAGCTCACATTCCTCCTCCTTGAACTAGATGTTCGTGTTGAGGACCTCTCACAGGGCTCAGTTAACCTCCTTGGAGGTAGAAGGGATAGAAGTTCATGCATATGCAACCATGAGTAAGAAGAAAAATGCCATGAAGCGTGAATGGAAGTAGCTCAATTGCAACTACTCCAAGAAACCAAGGCATACTGAAGACTACTGCTTCAAAAAAAGAGACGACTTAGCATCTAAAGAGAAGGTTTAGAAGGAATCATCTCATGTAGTGGAGGACTCTACAAGCATGTGTATTGAAGATTCCGGTGGGCGTTCTAGTGAAATTAACACTTTGTGTTTGCATTGGAATAAGAGACAACACCAATCTCTCTGTTTCATTGTGCAACAATTGTCTTACAACTCAGTGGAGATCTATCAGCTTCATCTTTATCTTTTTTTTTTTCATTGGGATGTCTTTGAATCAGTTTATTTGTCTTCCTCCTCTCATTTGTGATCGGGATTCCTGGATATGTTGTTGGGTTGAATTGGCTTACCGAATCTCTTTGCTTGCTTGGATTGAATGAAATTGCAATGTTTGGTTGTCCAAAGAAAAACTCTCAAAGTGGGTTTAGGTTTGTGCTCAATCCTGCTAAATCCCCAGGTGCTGAATATGTCTAAAATTGTGCCACCCTCTCCTTACACCTCCATTTGGCCCGTTCTAGCACTTCTCAGTTCTGACTACCCCTTGAGGTGTTGCTAGATTCGAATACTATGGGATACTGCTAAACTGTTGGTCCTCATCAGATTCTTCTACTGGTTCTTCAACTATGGGTCCAAATCTATGATTTTCCTCATCTTCAACTTTTGTGGCTGAATTATTTTGTCCATCCACTCTGAAGTGGGTCATACCGTAGTCGACAATTGGATTGCTGATCCAATGCTATAGTTCTACTTGCAGAGAACAAATCGCACCATAACTGCTCTCTTGAAAGAGCCATATCTACATCATCTTGAGATGTCATTGGGACGCTTTTGTCCACCCCTGAGGGTTCTTTTGCATTTACTGTTGGGTCATTGCTTTGTGGATCCGCATGCTACTCCTGCAAGCATTGTTGTTGCAATCGCATACACCAAGTGATTGATCTTGAGTGATCCATAAAATCTAACATGTAGCCAGTCACCTGTTGCTTTCCATTGCACCCATATTGTCAATTCCACTTTGCAAATGCTTCTTCTGGAAAGCAACACCAAATCTCCACCAATCATGTAAGCAAAATAATTCTGCCATAGAACTGCACTCGTTATCCCTCGTTTTCTCTTGGATCACTTGAGGAAGTTTAGTGAGCCTTGGGAATCCTCTCTTGAAAGGGTTTCCCCAGCTTAGATCTCCACTCCACTATTCTATTATTACACTGACTTGGCCAAACATAACTCATTGCTGGGGGCACATTCAAACTTTCACTCTCCTCAACCACAAAGGTAGCTTTCTACAACTGATCCTTTTCAAGTTTTTAAATAAAAGTTCTGACAAAAAATCCCACAAAATGTTTCCTGTCTCTAGGTAAACAACCAACACACAAAGGATAGATTGATCCACAATCTATGTATGGGCTATAGAGGTATTGAAAGACTATGTAAAACCTCGTATGTTCACCTTGACATTGATAATTCAAGAATATTATGTTAGAATAATCATACCAAATATAGAATCAGTCCTTATCTCACCCTCTATATGGAATATCTACAGGAGGCATGTGATACATATTTTGCATGATTGTGCTACACTCTAATAAAGACAAATGTTGAATTTTCTTCTTAACTAAAGGGGAGCAATTGCAATACTCTTAATTTTCTCAAGAGTGATCAAATTTTTTGCACCCTTAAGATGCAAGGAAAATATCTTTGATTTTCATCTATCTTGTAGCTGAGGGTCAAAGCAATGAAGGAACTATATGACATTAACTTAGGAGTCAAAAAGCTCAAGATTCTTATGCTATCCATTATAGTTGAATGCCAAACAAAGATGTACTTTACCCTACCCAATCTAATATTCTTCTTGGCCCTACACCAATCTCCTTCTTTTTTGTTAGCTGCTATCTCCTCCATGGAATTGTAGTTGTAATCCTCTCTAGTGCTTTCTTAACATCCTTGTAATTTCAAACCTTTACCACATTGAAAATGCAAAGAGAATGTATCACCATACAGAGATACACAATTTGTGAGACAATAAACCAAAAAATCAACATGGAAATCAGAAAAGACAATGGCATTGCTCTCTACTTAAAGGGTACCATCCTACATTCCCTTTCAACTCCCTAGTTCTTGCATTGTTTATGACTTGGTACTCCTTGAAATTCAAAGAGCTCATCAATTCTTCAGCATTGCACTCACAAAAAGACTCTTAGAGAGTATATGTAAGATTATTACAAAGAGTCTTTTATATATATCCTTATATATACAAGAGTCCCACAAGTAAGAAGAATATGTATGTATAGTTATCGCTATACATGTTCACACATTTTTGTCATCATATGCATTTGTCTATCAATATCTATCTCTCCTGATTTTTCCTCCATGTCTACATGTACATCATTTCCATTAGCTTTGTCATCATCCTCGTTGTCCTCCATTCCCCATTTTCCTCCATACACTTTCCCATAGTCCCCCCTCTAAAAATGTACCTACTTTCTTTGCCTCCCTTAGCTTTCCCACCATCCTCCATCTCAAGATGTACCTCCTTCCCTTGTCTCCCTTAGCTTTCCCATCATACTTCATCACAAGATATGCCTCTTTTCCTTGCCTCCCTTAGCTTCCCATCATCCTCCATCTCAGGATGTACCTCCTTTTGTTGTGTCCCTTAGCTTTCCCATCATCCTCTATCTCAAGATGTAGCCTTCCAATCATCCTCCATACATTCACACATGCCCTAGTATCTCTAAAAATCTAATTTCAGTGGCTGTGGCACTGATATAATGAAAACGAGTGTCCATCCTATGGCTACCCATTGCCTACACTCCAGATTGACACTGTAGGCTGCTCTTCTTGTTCATGTGATCATATTGTAGGAGACTCCCTTATTTTTTGATGACCAGATGCTGTTGCTCTGCTGAACACATCTGTAGATCTCTACCTCCCCTCTGCCCCCTCTCTCAATTCTTCACACATGTAGCATTGCCAGCATCTCCACACAAAGGTACACACATGCATTGGCCCTTAACCGCACACACAATGTGAGCATGAGGCTCATTACTATATTAAATTAAACTAGATTTTGACAACAAACACCTTTGTGGGCACTAAAAATGATTTGTACTAGTAACTCATTGTGTGACTCTCAGAAAAGTCTCACTCCCTCTCACACTGAACCTATTACCTCTAACTTTCACATTGACTCGCACTCTCTAACTTACACTCTCATTGTGACTCTCTTGCTCTCACTTTCCCTCTCTTGCCTGTAAGTCTCTCCCTCATTCTCACTCTCAAACTCCCCACGTTCTCACTTTCCCTCTCTCACTCTCTACCAACACTCACTCACTCCCTCATTCCCTCATTCTCACTCTCCAACACTTGCTCACTCTCTTGCTCATGTTGATGCTCTTGATCTCACTCACTCTCACACTCTTC